>NW_027115901.1:238914-248880 GCF_000696795.3 Halyomorpha halys
CCCACTCTATCCCCCACGTGTGAGGGGTAGAGCAGAGCTCAAGAGATCCCAGCACATCTCTCTCGCCGCATCACTGGTAATGACCCAGTGGAGGCTGAGCAAGTGCGCTAAAAAATAAATAACAACTTATTAAACTCTAAAATAAATTAAATAAATGGAGAAACGGAAAACATTCCACGGTTGCATACAAGCAGTCAAACCCATGTTCTGTTGGCCAATCATAACCGTACGTAGTTATTTACCCTTAAATTTAAACAACAACAACATACGTCTAATTTAGGCTTTTTTTCGTCATATTCCATTACCTTCTACGACTTTCTACGTCAAATGTTGTTATTTCAAAAATCTTTGGCCCTCCAACGTTATAATACCTCTATACTACACTTATTTCTGGAAATGTGTTTTCAACCAGGATAAAATATTTATCAAAACTTTTTATATTTCTTTTCATGACTTTATTTTATACCCTCCCTTTATCCACTTCTTTATTTATACCATCCAAACAACGTTTCAGGCTCTTCTACCCATTATCAAGTTCTTATTATTAATTTGTATACATATGTCATTTTAAATTGCAAATCATTTTTTATACATTCAAAATTGAATAACATTTTTTTTAAACTTTTTTTTTATTTTTCATTATTTCATTCTAAAATGTTTTGCCTTTTAAATTGTACTTCTTCCTTTTGTTCACCTTTTTATCTAGATTTTAATGGACTGATGCAGATGGACATAAATTAAAAAGTAAATTTGAAAGGCAAAACATTTTTGGGAAACAGAACTAATGAAAAATTAAAAAAATGAAGTTTTAATAAAATAAGACTTATATTTAATTTGGAATACGTATAAAAAAAATTTAATTTAAAATGATATATGTTCACAAATTTATAATAAGGACATGATAATATTTAACTAAGCCGTAGTGGACCTTCACAACGTCATGTTTTCAACCTTAAATTTTCTTGTTGTTTTATTTTTTTTTTATTTTACTCATTTTGTTATAAATTTTATAACTTTATTTTAGTTTTTATTAAAGTTTTGATATAATAAAATGCAGTCTACATTTTTCTATTGTTCCTCTGTTTCTGTTCATAAAATGTTCTTTTCTGTTCCGATAGGTTTCTGGTCATATTTCTGTCTGATTACATAGAGTCTACTGCGCATCTCAAATTTTCATGTTGATTGTATAATGTTTGTAACATCTGTCTTTTTTCGCTGTGAAGACAATACTAAAACCTGCCTAGACCTATGGATTAGACCTGTCGGGAACAGCTAAAATATGTAAATATTATTTCATGGATGGGTGGGATTAACATTTCATTTTACTTTAAATTTAATTTTTTCCCGTTTATTATTTTGTAACTATTTAATTTATATATCTGTAGATATGGTGTGAGTGTGCTCTCGTATCTCCATTACCAATGTCTGAATGTATATTACAGAATATGATACTTCAAAATAAATAAACGGGGAAAAACTCTTACAGGTATTTCTTTCACTTGAGATATTTAGCAAGTTCTTAGCAGCTTGGAATTCCTTAGAAATAGCCCTGATTAAAATTTTTCCTAACATTCTTTCTGTGGAATCTTAGATGCGCAGAAATAGTTAAAGTACTTAAATTGCAAAATATTTCAATAACGATAGCTTCTCTTTATATTGCTCTCTTAGGAACTTAACTTGAGAGCAGTGATATATTTAATAGCTCTGGAATGAGAATATACCATCTTTCCGCCTTCCTGGAATTTAAGGGAGCCTTTAATGCACATTAAGGATTTCCTTAATAAAAATTATTCATTCCTTTTTTCTTTAATTCATATTTATATGGTATTTCTACATAACTAAATATTACTGCAATCTTTATAAAATTGAATTTATTTCTATATACATATTCTTAGTTTCTGTCATGCACTGTCACGGGAAGATGCACCGTTAGTAGGCATTTGAGATTTAAATTATAAAATATAGTGAATGCTTTGGAACAACTAAATAGTTAGTTGTAATCTCCCATCATTTGGAAGGTTCACTTCTGCTGATTTCCTCAAAGAAATTTCTCGGTGTTCGAGGCAAGGTTCCTAAATACATATATTTATATTTTAATAGCTCTAAAAATATTCGTTTCCCGTTCATTATAGCTACTCATTCGAAAGATAATTAAATTATTTTGGAAAAACATTATTCTGGATTTTCCTTTTAGGAAGTTGATTATATTAATTTTTATCATTATTAACATACAGAGTTTTGATTCAAATTACTCTCAACTTTTATTCTCAAAAACTCTCCGTTTCGGCCCTCAGACCATTTTCAAGGAGACAACCTATAAAAAGTTTTGTTATTATATTAATTACATTATTTCCTTAGCTACATACTGGTATCTTTGGCTATACCTTAAATATTGATTTTTAAATCTTTTTTGCAGGCTAATTGCCCATGTCACATCTTTAAAATAAATTAAATATTAAAATAATATCATTACAACTTCAAAAATTGATTACTTACATTACTTTTTATATCCTAAATTTAAAAACTTTTTTACACAAATAATCTTCTCTTTTTCACTTATAATCATCATTTATAACAGAATCTACCTTCAACAGTATTGAATTAACATTCAATTTACATTAATTCATTTGCTTATAACTTAACATTTCTTAATCCATTATTACTATATTCTTATTATATGTATTTTTTTATCAATTTTTTTCCGAATTGGAAGTTTTTTCACCTCGACAACAAAAAAAAAAAAAATAAAACATTAAAATCAAACCATTATTAGCAAAGATGCAGCGTATTAGACCAGAGATCCATGATTTGTTAAAAATATTATGTGCCGGTTCCCTTAAAAACCTGTTGACTTGTTTTTAGTGACGTATTTATCTTAACTATATATTGGCAGTTATAAAAATACAAACAATTTGAGCAACATACACTTTTAAATAATATAAAGCTTTAGTGATTCGTACTTTACATAGGTTTTATTGTAAAATTTTTCTCCTTTTAGAAATTTATAAAATAAACCAAAGTTTTGAAGCTTTTACTCATCAAGAGATACTTTTTTCCCAAACCACACAGTTGTATTTAAAAAAAAAAATGACACAAACAATTTTTTTAAATAAAAGGGACTCACCTAGACTCTCTACGTACTGTTTGTTCCATTAAGATAAGTAGTATAAGTGGTTACCTTCTATTTTAATTTTTTTTTTAAAGGATGGAATAAAATTGTGTAGATTGGACAAAATAAGCTTCAAGTATCTGTGTTTTAAAACAAATTGTTGGCGAGAGAATCCTGAAGACGAAGAATTCCGAAACGTTGGTTTATTTTTTTAAAAAATTGAAAAATAAAAAATATGAAGTTTATTTAAATAATTGACAAAACCAAAGGATAGTACGAATTACTTTATACAATAGTTTTAACTTTTGGGAAAATTAAGTCTGCTGAATTAAAAATAAATGCTTCTAGTGTTTTCTGGTTGGACCCCTAATTCTTTAAGAAGGAACCTTACCCTACCTTGCGTAACGTCACATCGTAAACTAAGACTGCCCAGTTTGTCTGAGACGAGAGAATAGCCGTAAAGTACTACGACAGACTGACATAAACATGACAGGCCCTAAAGAAGCATGAGCCACCTAGCCTGGGCTTCAATAAACTCAATGATTTATTTAACTGTTCTTATCTTCATTGAAGTTTTTCACTGCCTGACATCTGCATAATGGGACTACGACAATAACAAAGGATAGTATATCTTACTTCTTAGAACTCGATGGCACAGCATCGGTGGTTAGGGTCCTTGAGTTAACACAATGGACTTGACCCTGAACTATTGGTAATGATTATGGTAGCTATGTTCTCATTTGAACAGTATTATTATCATAATTGTCAATACAGAAGAAAAGGTGGCAATACGGAATCTTGATTTAATACTGGACCCCTCAATCATGGAATTCTAGTTCAAAAATTTCCTTTAGAGGAAAAAGGCACTTAATAAAGAATTCTAACCATTGTTGTGGGTTTAGTTTTCATTTCGTGTTGATATAAGAAACAAAATTAGTCAAACCGTTCAAGAGATAATATTTATTCTTTTTAGTTGAGATTTATTTTTAATATAAATTAATAAAGCTTTTTCCTTTTTCAGTTGAAATATGGTTGTATTAATTACTCCGATCCACTGCTATTTTTAAGCGAAATGATGGCTTTTAATGACGATTTTTGGAGATCATCGTTGGGTGATATGTTGCATTAATGCCAAAACTCAATTATCTATTCAATATTTTAAGGAAAATCTTTTTTTTTTTATAAATGAACCCCCTCCTAGTCATTTCTGACACACGGTAGAGAAAAGCTATCTACTGGTTACCACCCTATTCTAACCATGGTTGTGGGTTAAATTTTCATTTCATAGAACCGCCAAAGAAAAGGGAAAAGTCGACCCCACCCTGCCGCAGTTCCTGGCTTGGAAAGACCTGCGCCTCAACCTCTTGAGGAACAGCCCCTTCCAAAATAACCATCTATAGCCAAATAGGTTAAAATTAAATATTGAATATATAATAAAAGTATTACAGATGAATACAATTCCTCCCTCAAATAATAGCCTAACATGAATAGTGACAATAGGAAGAAACAAAAATTGTGAAGGACAGAAATATTCTGAAAATTTCATTAGATCAATGTGAGACTGCTATGATGCTAAAATTAAGATTACCCTTGATCATGGTAGGATCGGCCGAAACGTTGGACGTGTAATATGTTTAATTAAAAAAGGTTAAGTCTATTTGGATAACTTTTGTTATTATTAATATAACTTCGTTCTTTATAAACATTAGTGATAAAATGCTGACTCTGCATCGAAGCAATAATAGCTCTCAGTTCACTCTTGAGTAGTTTTAATTAGTCCATCACAAAAGTTAGAGAGATCGTAATTGTAGGAATCATAGAGGGCCTCTAAGGTTAAGACAGCTCTAGCCAAGACCCATCATGTATTTTAGTGGCACCAGAAAAAGTAATAATGTAATTCTTAAGATTCAGTGGTGGCTGTGCAAGTTCATGTAGGAATTGAAGGTATGTTGAGAATAAGGAATACTTAGGTGCTACGTATGAATCGAGATTTGACGAGCTTTACACCTCCAGGATGCTTGTATGGACGGAACTGTCAAAAGATGACACTCCTGGCAAACGTCATTTCCTGCTGGACCCGGACATAGGAACGATGTCCAGAGAAAGTGGCGGGAGAAAGGACATTGCATGGCTCATACCTCTTTAATATCCTCCCTTCTTCTTTGAGGACGAAAGTCGTTATTAACTGCAGGGGATTACACTAATAAGATTTTAATAATATATTCTACTAATTCTGAAAGAGATAGCTGCAGCTTCTTGTTTATGATGTGAATAATTATTAGGTTATGAAGAAAGTAACATTTAAAAATAATGAAAAATTTAAATTAAGCTTGAAACTTTCATATTTTTTCTGCAATCTCTTGCAAACCCTAAAGAGGATATTTTAATCTAAGCATGCCTAATGATATTAAGATTAATGCCTGACTGTCAAAGCATTACTGCAATTTTTTCTGATTCATTTTTGAGTAGTGACACTGATTTATCAAAACGTGTATCATAATTTATTTATTTTTAATAACTTTTTACAATGTATAATTAAAGTAAAAAAAATGTAACTTCTGGTTTATTATAATTCGAATTATTATTCAGTTATGAAGAAGAGAAATTTTTAATTTATTTTCTTATGGAAACCTGGAATATGATGGTTTTTGGCTCATCTAAATTATGTTCCAGACATTTTTTTTTATTTGATATTGATAGGTATGATTAAGTTTAGTTTAACTGTGTTGTCGATTCAGTTATCTCTACTACTCATATTACGGGAGATTTATAGTTTTCGAGTAATAATGGCCGTTGTATGTAGTAATAGGAGTCGAGGCATCACCTTAGGAACCTCACAACTGCAACGGCCCAGATTCGATTCCTGTATTGACTTTTATTTAGTGGCAGTCCCATAGAATAAAAAATCGAGCCTCCTGTACGTGTTGGAACAGATTGGTTATCCGTAGATTACCTCCTACCTCCCTTCTGTATGTCATAAATATATAAAATAAATTTTGATCCTTTGGAATAATTAAAAAAAAAAATTGAGTTTTATGTTGAATCTGCGCAAAACACTTTACAGATATAAGATACTTTGCGAATGTTAGTCTGTTTTAGATGTTTTAGAACTTAATTACCTATCAAATGTAGATTACATAATTTAACATAAAATGTATCCATATAGTCTCAGCAATTCTTTATTAATCCATTTTAAATATCGAACGTTTCGGCCAATTAAGTCATAATCAACGACAATCCTAATTTTAATTTCATAGTCTTTCATTAATTATTAAAAATATTCAGGCTATTCTGCCTAGATCTGATATAAAATGATCATATTACCCTATATCAATATTTTGTATAATTTGAAAATTAAATTATTTAATTTTTAAATTAAATAGTAACAAATATAAGTTCATATAAGCAACAAAGTTAGTCAAACCGTTCAAGAGATAATATTTATTTTTTTTATTTAAAACTTTTTAGTTGAGATTTATTTTTAATAAAAATTAATAATGCTTTTTCCTTTACCTTCAGTTGAAATATGGTTGTATGAATTATCTGATCCGCTGCTATTTTTAAGCGAAATGATGGCTTTTAAGGACGAGTTTTGGAGATCATCGTTGGGTTATCTGTGGCATTTATGCCATAACTCAATTCTGAGTTCTCAGTTATCTATTCAATATTTTAAGGGAAGTGAAGAAAAACTTTATTAATATATAAATATAAAGTTGTGATGCCCAACTTCATTGGGTAGCTAGTTACACAGCTTACTTATTTTAGTCTACTCACAAGATATTTTTTATCTAACAAACAGGCCTATAAAAGTATACAATAATACTTTTTTTTCCTATTCATCTCTTTGGTTCTTTTATCATTTTATTTTTTTACCCTTTTCTTTTCCTCTTTTTCATGATTTTTTCCTCCTTTTCCATCCCTTTCATATTTTGGTTTTAACCCAAAGTGCCTTTAACAGAATAATGGATAGAATAGTGATTGACATATAAGAAAATATAAGAAAGATACTTAAGTACTTAATACAAATAAAGAAAAATCAACAAACTATGTTAAAATTAATATACAATAAATATTTAACAAATATTAAAAATATATTCGAAAATAATAAAGTAATAAAAAAATAACAAACAAGATAGACAATGCATGTATGCCATCCCTCCTTTGGATAAACTCCCCTACTCATTAATTTCCATGCATGTGGTGGTGGATGATTCCCAGGGAGTCAAGTATTATATTCTCTGTTATCCTAGCCACGTCCAAATACAGTATTTACAGTTAATTCCGATATATCATCGAAATAATTATTATCGATATCAACCTTAGTATCTATTTTTTAGCTATAATATTCATGTAAAAAATCGATACCTCAATCATCAAAAACAGTAGCACAACAATTTTTTTAGGGAAGGAAAAAGGTTTTTTTTTCTTCTTTATTTATTTAAAAAAATCCTCATAGAAAAACTTAAACCATTAGAAATTAATTTAAATATGAAAACATTCAAATTAATTTTCTGTAGTTGAAAGAAAAACGTCCTTTTCTATTGCAGTACCAGACTTTTATGGGTTTGTTTATTAGTTTTTAACATACTGTACTGCGTACTTTACATCTTTCGTTACAAAATTAAAACCTTTAGAGACCTTTAAACCTATTTCTTTAAAAAATATACACTTTCTAGAGAAAGTGGGTTATCGTACTATTGAGGTAGCATTTGTCTTTTAGTCGCCTAACGGTTTTATTTTCTTTTTTTTGTTTCAGGTAAGCATCAGTTTTTTTTTTTTTGTGAGAATTCTTTGAAGACCTAGAAGAATATTTGTAAGTTTTTTATTTTTAAATAAAATCTTCGCTTTTTAAATAATAATTTACAATACTCTCAGGTGACAATTTGAGATTTTTTATCATAATTTCTTATTCATTTATATTTTACATTTTTTAAAGCTTTGAATATAAGAATTTATATATCTCTTAGTTATTATTATTTTTAATTTCTTGAGACTGAAATTTATTTCTTAAATAAACCAAATGGTGTCCATGTTAAGTCTCAACACTCTTTATTATATCAACAGGCTGACGTTTCGGCCAATTCGGCCATCCTCAAGGCCAATCTATCTATTAACAGCTTATTAAACATTCATTTGTAACAATTTTAGCAATATTATTATTAATAATTTTACATACCTTTAATACGAATTTACACCTCACATCCTATTTTTTTTTTTTTTTTTTTATAATTTATTTATTGATATTTACAACTGTATACACATATATACAACAAGTAAATTTAAATAAGTAAAAAAAGAAGCCCTACAAAGTGAGGCGAAACGTTGGAAAATAAAATAGTTGTAAACTATTTTCGTTTGACTTGTGACCACAACCCTGACCATCTTCCTATATATATATTTTTTTTCTTCTTTTAATAACAATATTGTATATAGTCTTTTGTACGAGACTATCCCCCTCCCCCATAATCAACTGTTAAAAAATATATATATAATATAAATGTTATATCAACCATGTAAGGCCCATACCAAGCCGATCTGGTATAAAATAAAATAAAATAAATAAAAATAATTTGGCTCGTCTAAGTTGACGTTTGAACTTCTGCGAAAAAATAGCTTCCTAGAGGTGCTGCTTAATTCTGACGTTTCTTAGGTGCATTGTGATATAAAATGTTAGGGGATATTATCAGAATTAATAAAAAATGATTATATATTGCTGTTATGACTGATATAGACTGTAATAGGATATTTGAAATATTTTTTTCATGGTGAAAACGAAAAGGAAACCTCTATTCTTAATTAATTAATATAAAAAAAAGAATTATTGGGGATTTAAGCCAAAAGATTGTAAAATATGGGTTAGTATTGTTAGTAAATTAATTTAGCTATTGATTTATAATGGGACACTATAGAATAATAAAATATATTACAGTTTTACTTGGCTGATGATTTATGGAAAGCTATTATAGGTGTCTATGGAGCTTTTTCTCCCTCTTCCTTCTCTTCTTTCATCCCGGCCTCTCTTCCTACAACTGGGTGTGGTGTCCCATTACTCACATATATTGATTTATTGAATATAAGCAAAAATGTTGCTCTGAGGAACTCTGAGCTGAGTGTCTTTGTACACTCTGGACTTGTTCAGACTATAGCATCCTATACCCTTACTAATTATTTGGATTGACAACAAACTGCAAGAGTTCGAAGACCTCTTCAGGTATAATTAATTAATATTGGGCAGTTTTTAATGATCTCTCTCAAACATTGGCCGATTTTTGTATAACCGTAGATTTTACTCTCAAATAGCAACTGATTAACCTTAACTTAATTATGTACCAAATAGAAATCTGTAAGAGAAAGTTAATTTTCAGGAAATCCAATTCATAGAAAAAAACATATTTTTTCAAACCTGAAATTAGCCAATTGATAATAATTGTATGAAAGAATTTGAAATTTAACTGCAGTAGCAAAAAATGCTTTTGAATTTTCATTGTCATAGCAACGAAATGATGTGAATAATAGTTTATTATTATTCTCGGACTATGTCCTTCTGGAACATGTTTTAGGCTCAACAGTATATTCACCAAAACAGGGTAGCCATGCTTACATACTATTTAAACCTAATATAATGGCATAATTAGTAATTTTAAGTACAAAAATAAAAAATAATAAAATAAAAATATCCTTTAATAATACCCCACTTATTCCTGTCGAACAGATCCGTTACTTAAGACTACATCTCGACAAACGACTGACATGGAATCTTCATACAAGACTAAAAAGACAAGAAACTGCTCGTAGATTCCGACTATTGCAACATTTACTAGACAAACGGTCTAAATTGCCAATCCATTACAAAAGAC
>NW_027115901.1:249030-271978 GCF_000696795.3 Halyomorpha halys
CCTCAATGTTCCATATGTTGCCGATTTGGCCAGAACCAGATACCGTTCCTTCCATAATAAACTTCTCAACCACCCAAATCCACTTGTTTCTAACTTGGCTTCTCCTTCATTACCTAATAATCCTCCTAGGCGTCTGAAAAGAAGATGGCCTCGAGATCTTCTTCTCTAGAAATGTTATTGGAGTTCTATCAGTGGGTAGATTCTCCACATGTTTGTATCATAGCACTTGTCACCTACAGCAAATTTACTTGTTGTATATATGTTATACAGTTGTAAATATCAATTAATAAATTATTTTAAAAAAAAATAAAATAAAAAAAAATAAAAGGAGAATTCAATATTTATAAATAATATATGAAGATTACACAACACTAAATTAAGGTACCTACATCCGGTGAATATATTTCAAGTTATAGCATTCCGCCGTATAAGGTTGTAGGGCTTAGTAACGAGCGGATCCCTAAAATGTTAATAAACACTGAACTAACGGGTAAACGTCCGAGGGGTAGACCGAAACGTAGATGGGAGGATTGCGTTAAAACTGATTTAGTAGAATTGGGTTTGGAGGGGCATCACTGGAAGGATGTATATAGAGAGGTGGTGTTCGGTATCGAACCTTCGGGTTAGTTAGGCCTTCATTATTATTATTATTATTATAAATAATATATGTCTATGTTCAATATATTTATTCAGCGTGGTAGAAGAGAAGGGTTGAACAGATGAAAAGGAAAGTTGCACCCACTGCACCAAATTGTACCAAATTTTTTTTTAAATTTTTTTATTGTCATTAACAACTGTACATAAAATACAACATGTAAACTTGATGTAAGATCATATTGGTATGATACAGGCATGAAGAGGAACTACCCAATGGTAGCACTCTAACTTAATTACTTTAAACTCTTATTTTATAATTTAATTATTTTTTCTATTGCTGTGAAATAATCAGTCTAGTGTAGCAGTAGGTTCAATGCGTAAGTTAACAACGAAAGGTAGATATTTCTTCGCTAGACGGATCACTCCGACTTGCTTCTATCTTCTACTTTCCCTTATTGACATCGTTGCTTTATGATCCTCGATGCCCGGATCTGTTACAGTTCGATTCCCGCTTATTCTTCGTTTCTTTACAAGAATGGCTTCTATAGGAATAATTCCGATTAGCAATTTACAGACTGGCTTTTTCCTCATAGTATTTTATAAGTCAATGCAGTTAATTCAGTTCTCTCACCGTAAAATTTTTTTTTACAAATTAAGAAGTAAGTATTTCGTGAAGAAAAGTGTAAAGAAATTTACCATGAATTCTAAATTTGAATAAAAAGTTAATATGGAACCACATCATTATAAGATTGATATGGTCTGGAATAATGAAAATTCATCTTTCGAACAGTTGGATTTAAATTGAATCGTGAATAGTTATGATTTATTTTTGGTGAGAGGTGGACATCAGTAGAAAATAAATATCCTTGAAAATTTGAAAATGAAAATAATCCATACATAAATGTGTATATTGGAGGTAGATAATCCGGATAGCGGTCAATAAAGGTATCAAAATAGTAAAAGAAAACTATTTATTGCTAACTAACGTTTCGCCCCACTGAAAGGTTTCGTCAGGGCTGTTTGATGGTAATACAAAAGACAACTGGAGTTGTTGGAGTTGTCTTACAATGTTTATATCTTGTTTTCATTTAGCCCTGTAAAGTAGAGCAAAACGTTTTTTAATAATAAATAGTTCCTTCTACTATTCTGATACCTTTATTGACCGCCACCCGGACTATCTATTGTCCAATCTACATTGTAATATATATGCATATAAACTATAAAACAGTGATTAATTTGTATTATTATAATACAATTTTATTATAAATATTATTTTTAAACATAATGAAGTTTAGTAGGTTTTTCCTTAGCTTTTTTGATTAATATTAATTGATAAAAAACTTTTTTTATTATTTTGATATATATTATTTTTTTTATTTGATTTGTTTCATTTACACTTGAAAATCTTGGGAAGGAACCACCCATTGTGGTACTTCAAGCATTAATTTAAATTAGAAGGTCCCGTGGCCATCTTCTTTTCAGACGCCCCGGAGGATTATCAGGGATTGTTAACGATGAGAAATTAAGAATTAATGGGTTAGAATGAGTAAGGAGTTTAGAATGAAAAGACGCATATCTTTTTGGGGTCAAATCTGAAACGATTGGGATGTTAATGTCTTTGTGGATGATTTTATTTGTAACGTAATAAGGAGCATCAAGGATTTTGGATTGTAAGGATTGGATGTGGGAGGAATTTGATGGTTTGGTAGAGCCCCAAAGCTCATTAATTTTATATATTTAAAGTTCCAAAATTCAGTAAGTAAATCTTAAATATATATATTTTATTTCCATAGACCAATATATATAATGATATCTCACATGGCCTCTTACACTCCTGAACCATGGTCATAGTATAGTAGTTAGCACGTTTCGACAGAAGTGCAAGCTGCTTCATGAGGTGCTAAGGTTTGCAATATAGAGGGTGCTAATGGAGGAACCACAGTGAAGACCTTGTTCTGTGCAAATATTGCACCACCTTCTATTTGTTCAGGCTATTTGAGCCGAACAGCGGAACTCCGCTGACGAAATCCTAATTCGAAAAGTCAATGGAAAGGTTAGCATCACGTTGCAAGTACACTCAGAGAGCCTATTTCTTACTGCCTATAGCTTCAACAAGCCTTCTTACGTAATCATTATAAAACTTATTTGTTTTTACCTAGAAAAAGTCTAAGTATGAGTTTAAATGTCTTGAAGTGACTGTCTTTAGTTGATGGTGTTTTTCGATCCCTCAAAATAGAAATTAAACATGAATTAGTAAATTGCATTACCTGCGTGTTACATAAATCGAATTAATTACAACCTTTTTCTAACGTTAATACTTGAAGGCATATAGTGAAATACTTACGTTTGATGTAGGAATTCTATTAAAATATTTGGAGGTGAGGGGCCTCCGCGTGATGTTTGAGCAAAGAATAACCAAAGGAAACAATTAGTTATTAAAGACGAAAGATAATTAGTAAATAATAATAATGATAATAGTAGTACTATAAAAATAATAATTCTATGATGTACTAAGAGAGGCTCAACAGTCGGTTCTCTTAGACACAGTACGTATAGTGCGAAAGGTTTTAAGTATTTCAAAAGATAAAATAAATAAATAAACAAAATATAAAGGTGGTTGGACTTCAAGGTCCCCCACCTCAGATATTTAACCCGCAATAGCGATAATAATAATTTTTTTTTTTCATATTTACTATATGAATACGAGAATCGCGTATAAAAAGCTAGCGACTTTAAAATAGTAATATCTATATTAGGAACACTTGTTGGAAGTTGTTAAGGAACAAGTTATCATTATCATTAAGAAATAATAGCTTTCATTATGATAGGTAATATAACTAAAGGTTACTATTAAATGTCAACATTCATTACAATAAATAAATTATTTATTAATGACTTATGCCAGTAGAGAAGCGTCGATCCGTGGAATTGCAAACAGTTACGACAGAGAACGCTAAAGGCCAAAGAGGTAGAAGCACATGAGAGAATGTATTGTAATGGACGTTTTCGAGGATTACGGCAACATGAAGAATTATTGCTGAACGTGGAGGATTTCAGTTGAGACCAAATAAGGAAAGTTAAGCGTTATGTTATGTCTCTTAGAGAATAGAACAATTTTATTTCTAAAGGTAAAAATATTTAACCAATATTAATTGATTAACATTTTTAACGTTTCGGCTAAAACGCCATCTTCTGGAACAATATTTTTATACAAAAATAATAGTACAACATAGGACTCTAACATTTATATTTATATACAGGGTGTTTCAGGGTTAAGTAGCCAAACTGAAAATATGAACTAAGGAGCTTAAAAAAGAAAAAAATTTCCTTTGAAGGTATGTCCGCAAACGCTTTGTTTAAGAAATATTCACATCTAAAAACTTTTATTTTTATGAATTATTTATTATATATGTAAAATAAATAAAACCTATTTATTTGTTCTAACTACTCTATTAATCAAATGTAGACATTAATATTCATATTAAATGTTGTTCAAAGTATGTCCGGAAAGCTTTGTTTAGGAAATGGATTAGATAGAATACTAGTATGGCCTTTTATCCTTAACTGTATAAAAACTATTGGCAACATAAGGATTGAAACTATTTGGAATTAGCAATGGAAACTGTCAATAACATTTATCAGTTTGTAAAAGGCTTTCGAAGAGTACTTATCATTATGCCTTAAATTTATACTAATGGTGAATATGTCAATATGGTGTTTATGTACGGTTTTTGCGATGGTAATGCTTATGCTGCCCGTTGAGAATGTGCCAGGCGATTTCCGAATACAAGATTGCAAAACAAGCTCCACGTTTCAGCGTCTTAGAGAAACTGGTACATTTGCTACAACACCACGTGCTGATGAAAATCTTTAGGTGTGAATATCTCCTAAGCAAAGCATTTGCGGACATACCTTCAGAGGAAATTTTTTTTTTATTTTCAGGTCCTTGATTCATACTTTCAATTTGGCCACTTAACCCTGAAACACCCTATATAATCAGTGAAAAGCCGTTAAGGCGAACTTATTAAGGAGCAAGAATCATTAACCCCTAATTATTTTAAAATAAACATTTCTATCTATTGATTTTAACTCATTACAATGGTGTGATAATGAATAGATATCACACAGCAATAGTAATTTATAACATTATTAATAATAATATAAATACCACTGATCCAAGGTTCCTCCAAAATTTGAGTTATTTAGTTAGGTTATTGTTTCATGATTCAAAATTAGGAACTTAACAAAAAAAAATACAGCCAGACATAACTAATATGAAAGTACTTATTAATAATTAATTATTTTTGGAATAGTTATTTATTATTTACTTTGAATTTTTAAATAGAAACAAAGAGGATTTAAGTAATCATTGGTATGAAATGGATTCGAAGGACGCCATGTTCACATGTTATTTAAAATATTACATTTTTGATCAAAATTAAAATATTATGTGTTATTGTTATATCATTCTATTTCCTTCAATATTTTGTTTAATATAATCAGAGGAGTAAAAAATTGTATATACTTATAATAAATTTATTAATATTTTAACTGGAATCGCTATCATTGGAACGAAATGTGGAATATTTTGGGAAATTCGAAGTTCGGCATAACTGATAGATAGGCAAGAGAGTTTCTCTTTGATTGAGGCTTCTTTGTTGACAACATATAGCATCAACTCTCGGTGGCCAAACATTACTTTCTTCAGTCTTATAAAAATGATGGTCCTTGAAATAGGTTTAGTGAAAGGAGATGTCCTACAATTGGCTCCCATCTTCTGGAAAACGTGGAATGACGCTAAGCACTTTCACTGATTATGCTGTTTTTGGTTATTTATTATATTTTATTTAGGCATCGAAACTTGATACCTAAATTTGTCTAAATTGGAGAATACTTAAAATTGAAAACGTTTAAGTTCTATATAATAAAGAAAATCTGAACCGTTACAACCGATCAAGTGTCAGGGGTTGAGTACTTTATAAGTTGGGTGGAACCGTGAGAGCTCCACGAATCCACAGGGATGACTCACGGCTACATTAACAGAATATATGATTCTCTGCTTCATATTTAAGATATATTTAAATCACTTTAAGATATTTAAATCGAGAAAGATTTAAAAAGTGCTTTAAAATTGAAAACGGCGTAAAACCCTTCACATTCGCCTTCCATGGTAGCCTTAATTTTCTTAAGTTTAAAACAGACACTTACATCGAGTATGTTGGTCGATGTAAGACATGCCACAATCTCATAAGAGGAGATCACACCATAAAAAATACTTCCAGGCAAACCCGCCCCATTAAAACCCCAAGGACCTACGGTCCTATATCACTTTTGAAACATTTATTTAAAACGGAAAGGAGACTTTAAGACAGTTAAATCCAGCAATATTTAAAAAGCACCTGACATTGGAAAACGGCTTGAATTTAATTTAGTTTTTTTTTAATTTGATATTTAATGCGGATTTGGTTGGAATTGATAGCACATTGCCTTACCCACTGATCAACCCCGCTCCCCAAAGGACTGTAGGTATATTAACATAAATACTAAAGCCGGAAAATACGAGCTAAAATGAAAATATTATCAGTATAATTAAGTCATACTAATCAAAAACTTTTTCATCTACTCTTCTTTCAATAATAGCTATAGCTAATAAGTCACAGCAAAAGAGACTTTTGATCTCAGGAGCACTGTACAAACATGGAGGAGTTTGTTTAAATAAAATAAATTTTATCCAATTTTAGTCTCAAAATAATTTATGATTCCATATTAGTCCGACGTTTCGGTCAATTCGGCCATCCTCAAGGACAATCTATCACAAACTGCTTTTATTATACATATAGTTTTTAACAATATTATTTATAAATCATCATACCATAATAAAATTCTAGAACCACATCAATTTTAAAAAACATATGCAGCCTATGCTGCCTATGTCATTAATTTCAGTCCACAATTATCTATAAGACATAAAAACATTAGGGATTCATATAATTTTATTATGAAGCAAACCTTAGCTTTTATGTCTATTTACCTATTTTGTCAATTAAACGTATTAAATTAAAACTTTTAAACACAATCAACCTTGACTACTATAATTTATCACAATATTATTTGTAACCTTCCTCACACTCAGGCAGGCATGATAATTTATTAATAATATTGTTGTTTGTTTAACACTCTAACTTATTTAGGACATATCTATGACAGAAGGTTGACAAAGGGCCCACACGTCAAGAGAAAACATAAAACACTAAATTTCCGACGGTGACATTTATATTCTATACTACACAGACGTTCTAAATTATCGCTCAGACAGCTTATAAGCTTAACGTATACAATAACTAAAACCCATATGGACTTACTTTTTAATCACAATTTTTAAGACTGGCAGTGAACTCACCACTCTACGTTTCAAACGATTCACACTGACCTACGCATTCCTTCTGTTAAAAATCAACAAAATGAGCATCTGGCCCCCAACCAAATGTTGGTAGAGGATTAGCAAGCCGTGTAGAATTTTTTTTTTAACCGCACTTTTTTTGGCTGAATTTTTCTCCACACTTTTGAGACAAATTGAATGTCAGGAAGGGAGATTATTCGGCTCTCATTATACCGCCAGAAGAAGTGTCAATGTTAGTTTAGAAGAATTCGATCACATTTGAAAGCGTTAAATATTGATGAAGATGCCGAGGTTCGTCCTAGTTCCCACAGCGAGAATGTAACCTGAGACCTTATTCGACCCCCTGAATGTGAATTAAACGTTACAGTTGCTTTTATCCCGCGAATCAGGTCGCCCTCTGCGAAACTTAACTGTTGTGTCGCAACTGGACGCGAATCAAAAATCCATTGAGGTTAGTGTTGTAGCGATGAACGCTAACCTCAGTAAAGGTTATAACCTGTTCTGTCTCCAATGATCTTATCTCTTAACGAGCTCTGCTTAGGGTGCTGTCTTTTACGTGAGTTTGTCGCATAGCACGTAATAACAACGTGATTTCTTTCGCTGTCCAAAAATATTTTTAAGGATTAGGATATGTTAATATTTTTGTAGGAAATGTGAAAAATTTAAAATAAATTATGAAAGACAGATCTTCATGACTGTAATAAGGCCAATCTGGACATATGGAGTTTAGCTTTAGGGCTCCACTAAACCTTCGAATTCCTCTCGTATCCAATCTTTACAATCAAAATCCTCAATGTTCCTTATTTTATTACTAATAAAACTATCCATAAAGACCTAAATGTTCCTTATGTAACCGATCTAGCCCGAACCCGATATTATTCCTTCCATTATAAACTCCCTAACCACCCAAACCCACTAGTTTCTAACCTTGCTTCCTCTTCCATTCCTGGCAATCCTCCGAGGCACCTGAAAAGAAGATGGCCTCGTGACCTTATATTGTAAACTGTTTTTAGAGTTCTACTACTGGGTAGTTTCTCTACATCCTGTATCATATCATTATGTCATTATGATCAAATTTACTTGTTGTATTTTGTATACAGTTGTAAATATCAATAAATAAATTTAAAAAAGATGTTATATCAGCCGTCAATTGATAGTAGGATCAGAAGACCCTCCTCTGGCACACCCAGCTTCTTTAAAATCAGTATCCTAAATTGGGTGAAAACCTATGGTTTTAAGAGCGTTTCAGCACTAGTCTAGAAAAAAAAAATTTTTTTACTCACGTTTGTTTTGTTTTAATTTACTTATTGAATAGTTGTTTAATACATTTTATTACCACTAATAAAAAATATTTATTTATTTTTTTAATTTAATTAACTGTAAGACGATTTTCCAAGTGGGGGTTAAAAAATATTTAAAAAAACATACTATTTATCAGTAAACAACGTTTCGGTTAACTTTGCAAGGCTCCATTAGAGAATAATCCTAAAAGCAAAACAAAACTCTTTTTTGAGTTTTTTGGTAATATATGCCCCTTTCGGGATCTCAATATTTTTTCTGTTTAATCGTTTTGGTTATCTGCTTACCAATCGTTCCACTTTGAGTATTTTTGGTTATTTTACATATTTCCAAAAACAACCTTTTTAATCGTCCAAAAACGAAAAAAAAAGTTAACATTTGGGATTTTTTATTTCAATATGCCTAGAATCCAAAAAAAAAAATGTTCTGTTTATACACCAATATTCCCTGTAAACACGGGAAAGGCTCAATTTATACCATGTAAATATTTAGTAATTATCTTTTTTCTACTTTCTTTTCTTTATTTTAAAAATATTTACACTATTATTACACCAACGTTTCGGAGTCTTTCGGGTACTTCTACAAATTTCATAAACAATTTAATAATGATGTAATAATAAAAACCTATTTAACAATTACTATTTAAATAATAGTTAAAGTAGTAAAGCAAGGAAATTAAAAAGGAAAAAATAAACAAATATGTGGATGGCTCAGGAAAATGCTAACATAGCCAGGATCTGGACGAATGTCAATTTCGTTTCAGTGTGTTAAAGATATCGAAGAGTTAACTTGTCATTTCCCGAAATATTTTATTTAAAAAAAATTGATGTAAAATATACAAAATATTGATAAAAAGTAAAATTTGTTGATTTTAAAGATAAGGAACCAGGATGGAACAGGATATTATTCTTATAAGAAGATAATTCATATAAAAATTTAATTAATATTTAAATAATAATTGTTAAATATGATTTTATTATTATATTATTGTTGCATTGTTTTTAAAATTTGTAGAACTACCATGAAGACGGATGACTCCGAAACGTCGTTGTAGTGTCTAAATATTTTTAAAAAAGAGAAATTTCGGAAAAGATAAAAAAAAAAAATAATAAAAAAAATTATATACATATATCAATTATTATATATGTTCACTTGCCATCTGAGGCATTTTATAGAAATATAAAATGATTTTTTTTTTTAATTTGGCCCATGGCCAGATCACGATGATCCAAGAAACTCGACATTTAAATGTGTGTATGTATGATTTTTTTATATTGTTTCTTATTTAGTGATATAATCAATTAATTATTTAAATATTATAAATTGTGTTTATTTTTTGTCTATTATTAGACATCAGCTTTATACTAAAAAAGGAAAACACCAACTTCCAAACTCATTGGCGGGGAAAGTTAACTTTCGACGTAGCCGTTTTCGTATAATCAGAAACTCGTTAATTTGGGCCGAAGGTTCCCAACCATTAAATCGCCAATTCCTTTCTTCGCTCTTTCAGCCACTCAAGACCCAGAGAGCTCTTTTTATTTGTCTTTCCCTCCGGGATGGATAAGTTTTCCTGGAGCAGTAATTGGATCATAGCTGGAGAAAGTCCAGTTATCCAACGACCCGAAAAGGTAGTGGCATTTAATCTTGCAATTTGGTCCAGGATTTCGGCTTCCCCGTGCGTCATCAGGCACGGAGCGTTAACATGCCTTGCGCGTCGTTGTATACCATCAATCATCGTCGGAGGTAATTTCAAAATGTTAACAGCGCTTATAGTAACGGTCATCATTTTCTGGTTAAACTGTAAAATCGATGTCTACTAGAAAATGATTTTCCCTCTTTATAGCATATTATGTTATATAATTCTTGCAATAGCTAAATATAATATATAATATATTAGCACACAAAAGGCCTCGTCAAATTATTTTCGTATAATTTTATGAAACTATCTTTGTCGTTGAATGCCGTGAAAAATGATAATGTGGCCAACTACAGGATAATATAAGAGGAATCTTTTAAACAGATTCTTTTCTTTTTTTTACTTTCTCCTGAAAAAAAAAAAAAAAAGAATGTTAACGATAGAGCTAATTCGAAAATTGTATATACATAAAAAACTTTCTAATCATGTTATCACTTGAACAGCTGCTAGAAAAAAAGTTACACATTATACTCATCAAAGATAGGCAAAAATAAGCTATAGCTAAAGTTGCCATGGATACAACCCTTATTCATGAATGAACCATTGATAAATAAATATCGTATCCATGGCAATCGTAGCTATTATTTTTAGAATCCTCCAACTGTGATACTCATCTTTATTTAGTAATCCTATTATTATTTCTTTATTTATTTTGTAATATATTGAAATCGATTACTCATTGCAGTATTTTTACGTCCTATTATTATACTACTACTATTATGTCTTCTTTCCGCATTGTGTCATATAATTTAGAATTTCAGGAAATTAAAATACTGTGCAAGAAGATTTTTGAAGCCATAATGCAATAAACTATGAAACAAACACAAGAAATTTTAATGTAACATATGCTGGCTCCTAATTAAATTTAATAAACTAGAAATTGCACCTACATTTTGCAAACAAAAATAGCTGAATAAGAAATCAAACCCAGTGCTCTGAAAATCAGATGGAGTCTAATGGTGAACTAAGTTGATATATGTGAAATATGTTTAGAAAAGAAAAATAACAATCCAAATTGTGTTTTTCTTCAGATGAAAAATAAGGTAATTTCAAGTGATTTAAATAAATCAATAAAATTTATCCAAATTTGAATGAAAAACCTCTTTATATATAATCTTTTCAACTTCTCGAAACTGGTTTTTATTGTTTAAATAAATAATTTGTATATTTTTTAAGTCTTAAAACACTCTTAAAATAGTTCGTTGATAAGAAAGTGAAAATTATTTTGTTTATTAAAAGTTTTAAAAATTTATGAATTAGTGATAAAATAGGGTGATTTGACTGTCATTAATGATCTGGGCAGAATAGCCTACAAAAATGTTTCAATGATTTAGGTGTAAATTTATATTTAAGAATGTCCTTGAGGATGGCCGAATTGGCCGAAACGTTGGACTTTTTATTGAAATAATAAAGAGTATTTTTAGACTTTACTTGGGTACTAATTAATTTATTCAAATAACGATAAACTTCTTGTTTTATATAATTTTAATGATTATATAAGGTTAAAAAAGGAAACAATATTTATAAATATTGTAAAATTATAATTTATACGTTATAGATATAAGTGTAAAAAAAAATGCGGCAAAAAAATCCAAGGAAAAACAGTGGAATTTCTTATTTGAAAATAAATTGTTTTTATGTGACTGTTAAAAGGAAAATGGACAATAAAAAGGGCTGAATCGATACCAAAATTTTTAATATATCTGTTTAAAAAAATATATATGATGTAGTCCAAAAATTTTTTTTCTAAATTGTTTTTTTTAATATCCCAGATATTTTATTGTTTATCAATTATTTATACAATAAATAATGAACCCTTGTTTAATTTTTTTAAGTTTTTTTTTTTCCGATCCCTCTTAAACCGAAAGAAAAGTGAATTAATAAGTGCATTACTGTGAAAAAGAAAAGTAATTCGTGTTAAGTCTTACCTTTTACTACCTATGGTATTTTAAGGTTACCTGTTATGGTTATTTGTTACTTATGAGATATCCATTCTAAAAAAAAAGGTGCTATTTTTAAATCCGGAGGTGAGGGTCTCCTCGTGTTGTATCGCATAGAAGATAAAATAAAAACATTAATTAATAATAAAGATAATAGATAATGGTGAAATAATAAGAAAAACAGTCAGAAGTCGAAAGAAGTGTGGGGGAAGGGGAGTGTGTGCATCAGAAGATGGAGTTATAATGTAGTTTTATCAAATTATATAATATTTTTTAAGCGTTTTTATATTGCTGCCATGTCTCCGATTCCTTCTTCTTGAACTTGTTATCTGATTTTTTTAGTTTTGTTCTTCGAAGGACAACTCCAATATTTACGTACCGTTTTGTTCAATCACTATATACTTAAAACTTACACTTATTATTAAAGTTTTATTTCTTTTTCTTTCACCACTCTTAAGTACTCCCTTATTAAGTACTCCTTTAGTAATTATCCCCTTAGCTTGAAGGACAGCGGTGATTCGGTCGCGACATGTGACTCAGGGCTGTGACGAAATGTCAGTTAGGATCCGCCCCTTAATGATACTTCGGCAAAGAGGTCATTGCCATAGAAGTAGCTGAGCCAAGTCAGCTGAAAATGGTTTGAGTTCCGTTCTCATAGCTAGCAATTAGTTTAGTCTTTCTGTCGAGTAAAGTACCCGTGACATAGCTGTTGTCTTCTTTTGTACCTGCCCCTACCATGCCTCCATCTCCTGTTATCTAGAGGATCAGTGTCAGTTTGGAATGGGTGCGCTTTCAAACGAGTACTTACTATTATATTAGCTTTCTAGATAATTTAATTATCTTCCAAACGGGCATTTGGAAAGTTCCGAGATATATATATATAGTTTCCGAGTTATTTCAGCAACTAATAAAATGTGAACCTGGGAACCTGTGCAAAATACTATTGCAGTGAAACTTCTCTTAACGGACACTCCTCTGTGTGGGATATTTTTTTAAGGTCCTGAAAATTAATAGCTAAAATGTATTTGGAATTCATGGAAATTTTTTTGAGGTTATGGAAATTTTTAGCCGAATTTCTTTGAGATCCTGGAATTTTGTGGGGATTCTGGTATTTTTTTTGAGGTCCTGAAAATGTTTAACCTTTATTTTTTTGAGGCCATGGAAATTTTATCCGAATTTTGTTTGAGGTCAGAGAAATTTTTAAATGAAATTTTTTTGAGGTCCTGGAATTTTTTTCGAGGTTATGGAAATTTTTAAGCAAAATTTCTGATGGAAATGTTTTTTATAAATGTTGATAAAATACAAATAATATGATTTTTTTTTCGTTTCATAGCAACCTAACACATAAACAAAGCTTGATAATTCTGGTTTTTAAATAAATAAAATCAATTTTTCTGTTGTCTTTCTATTATTTATCCAAATTTGGTCAAAATTATATCACATTAACAGTAATATAAGTTAAAAAAAAACCCTATAAATATTGTAAAATTATCGTTTATACGTTGCAGATATAAAAAACATCCAAGATTAAACAAAATTTAAGAATATTTCCATAGTTGTTTATATGAAAATGAATTCCATTAATGTGACAGGTTTGAAGAGGAAAATGCTTGATAAAATGTTCCGAAATGTTACAGAAATTTGTGATGTATAAAATAAATTTTTATTATAATAATATATTCAGTGTTATTATCTTGACTCTGGATTATACCAAATGTATTCTGGATCACATTTTTCTAGCTTCAATATACATTATAACCCCTTTTATCCGGATCCTACATATACGAATCCTGGATTTGGAGAGAAGTTGAAGCTTAGCATGTCCATTGTCTAAATCTCATCAAAGTTTGTTGTCTAGTTTATTCTACGACATCGGCTGTTAAAAGTGTCTATAGTAAGATAGTGAATAATTTAATTAAATTCAATCTCGATTAACTCCTAAAAAGAAAAATAGAGTTCAAATTTACTTGGTAATTCGTCAAAAACTATTCTTAATTTGTATTATCAGTTATATAATATATGATGATTGTGCATCGTGATGCGCTCCACAAGCCTTGCATGCGATACCAGGTTGTTATCGCATTAGGTAGGTGCGGCATATCCCTTTTAAATGCTAATGTATAGAAAGTGGGTACTGCACCCATGAAAGTGGACTGCTCTGTAGGATGGCAGAATGCGCTGTTGGATATAGCGGGGTGAAGTGGGCCTATGGAAAACGAAATGTCACATTGCTTTCTCTAACAGTATACCACACTAACCTACTTCCATTTCAGCTGTCCTCCATATTCTTAATCTTCTTCGAACCATTTCCATTTACATATATATCTTTTCCCCTATTATGTTTTGTTTATTTTCACTTATTTATATATAGAATATAGTATGGGGAAGTATTGTAGTCTTAAAAAATTTCCAATTCAATATTTCAATTAACATAGAAGTTTTAGACCCTTTGAGTCCAATATCAAGTTTCGTAAAATATTGTGTGTTTTTATGTTAATAGATTACAACCGCAAATTTTGATTTATCCTTAGTTATACGTTTATCGTTGCCCACGCTCAGTGGAGAAGAGGGTGAGTTAAAGTAAAAAAAAAGTATAATCGCAAAAGGAAAAAAAAAAACAATACAGAATAAATTACTCCTTAGGCGCCACGTTATTTTTTTCTTGGAAATAACGAAAAAAGAAAACGGAGGGGTGTTACCTATTCCGTGAACAACAAAAAAATATAAGTAAATTAACAAGTTGAAAGCACAGAAAGAATTCTTATCAATTAATAAAACAATTAAAACTTATAGGTTGACTTAACCTTAATAACTATATTTACATTATTATCCAAAAGAGTATAAAAGTGAATATAAAATAAAATTTAGTTCAAACCCCACGTAGACCTCCACTTCTATTGTTAATGATCTTCTATTGAAGTAGAACACCATGATTTTGAAAAAACACATACGATGACATTTCTCATATGGTGCTATTTCGGTTCAAACAGTCAAGACAGAGGGCCTTTAAACTATTGCCACTTCACATTGAACAATCGTAACGTGTTCCAAAATCAAACTGTCACCTTCACAAAACCAAAACCCACTCGTCTAAACATACCTGTTCCAAAATCAAAACTGCAGCCTTCACAAAAAAAAAAAAACACTCGTCTCAAACATATCGCTCGTGTTTTGTTTTCACCATGACAACCGTAACACCTCTTGTCTACACAGGTCTAGCCAGTGTTTTTATTTCACCATGGCAACCGTAACAAGATCTAAAAGAAAAGTCGTAAAAACTGAAATTATTTATTTATTTTGAGTAAAAAAGTACCTGAGATGTTGCTAAAAAGTAAACCTTTATAGAATCGATTTTTTCTCAATAACAGCTCTAAAGTATTTTCTTTTTTGAATTCCGTATATTATTGTAAAAATAAATGACTTTTATGTCAGCTGCTGGGCTTAAATGCCGATTTTTTAAACAGCTTTCCTCTAAAGTACATTTAATTATGTTCATTTGGAATTAACTAGTCGTTAATAATAAGTAATTGATAGATACAAAATACAAAAGAATTTGACGAATTGATAAAATCAGAAAAATTCGAGACCTACTGATCACTTCCGATCGTATTTATATGTAATTTATAATGTTGTGTTATTGGCAGAAATAAAGTGGATATTTGTTATCCTCATCCAGAGAGACCTTAAAATTTTAATTTTTGAAGGAAAACAATTCACATCTCATATTTTGCAAATATTTTTGGAATTGTTTCTGTCTGCTTAAAAAGAAGTTTGTATACCAAGTTCCATTTGTTTAGTCCAGTGGCTAGCAAACTTCAGAACCAATATCACCTTTAAAGGATTCGTCAAAACTTTATAAGAACCATAATTGTACTTTAATATTTTTTTAAAAAATAATTTATTAAATACACCAATACATTAATTTTTAAAAATTGATGTAAATAATTATATTCATTTGTAATATTAGAATGAAATTTAAATGTATTTTCTTACAATGTTTAAATAATCCAAGTTATCGTTGGTTATTGGATTTAATTATTATTTTTTATTTTGTTTTACATAACCATGCCAGAAAAGATTTACTCACACGTGACGAGTCCAAGATCTTCAAGGTATAATAGAACACTCTTATGCAATTCATTTTTCTTTCCTACTTATTACATATGAGCTACATTTTGCGAATTGGTAAAAATTAAATTAAATATAAAAAATCGTTTTTTTATAAATATAAAGTATTTATTTTATTCTTAAGATAATAGAAAAATAATAGATGGTAATCCTTTCTGACCAACCCAAAGAAAAATGAAAAAGTAGCCAAAATTAGAAAATTTGGTGAAAAGGGTTGCCTCACTTACCTTTCCTTTAATACAGGAAATTAAAGCGAGTATATTGGTACAATCTTTTGAAAGAGATCCCAACAACAAAAATAATAGAAGGGAATCCTTCCCTACTAACCTGCCCCACTAAATCCCGATTCAGCGTCTTATCTTACTTTTGAAACATTTATTATTGATTATTTTTACTGCTGTATATGTGATGTACGCTTACGTTCAAATCTACGTATCCCTGTTTTTGTAAAATTCCTTATTTCAGTTATTATATGCCTGAAAGAGTTCGGGCAAGATTGACAGAAATTATTAATCAATTTGTATATGTATTATTGGACGGTGTCAATCTATAATTCTGAATGCATCTTAGTTATTTTTGTTTAATATGATTTATAAGGCATTCGTTTTGGAATACTTGTATTGTTTTAAAGTTAATTGAATTAGTGAAGATCTATACGGGACAGGCATATATAATGATAAGTATTAGTATTGATTTTTATCGTATCAATTTATTTCTGGGGGATTGTTTTGATTTTTCATTAAAATATGGGGTCATTTTGAACATTACTTTCCTTGCGTTTTGTATCTTTCGATAATTATGGTGGTCGAACAAAAGTTGGGCCGTTTGAAACTGATTGTTAAGCGAATGCCTCTTGACTGCAGCGGTGCCGAATCGAATCAGGCCTGGGAGGTCGACTTTTTTCAATTCTGTAGCTGTTCTACGAAATGAAAACTTGACCACCACCATAGTTAAAATAGTTTAGTTACCTCTAGACAACCCAGCAGTATGTTAGCAATGACCATGAAGATGGTTAAAAAATATATATATAGTGTAACAACAGTTTATTGTGTAACGTAACTCGTAAGTATTCTGCGGAAGTGGCTAATGCAATAGGAGTATCATTTAATGTTCGAGGAAAGTATAGGTCGTCGTATAATGATTTTTTTTTCAAGTTCAGTTGTAATCTCCATTTTTAATGTACTTTTATGTTGTTGTTTTTTTATTTTATAACTGATTGTGTCAATACCTTAAAAAGAAAAAAAGTATAACACTGCATCATCGCTAAAGAAATCTATACACAAATTTTTGATTTTCGAATTGTATTATATTAATAAATTAAACAATATTGGACTAAGCAAGATTCTGGTATATGTTGATATGACCCAGCTTAAACTTTGAAATTAATTCCAGAATTCGGGGCACGAAATCTGATCGAAATGAGAAAATCTCAATTTCGTATATCCATCTTCGGAATGGGAAGAGTTGTATAAGTTATGGAGGTTGACCAATAGCAGCATCGAACTAGAAAGTAAATTAGGTACTTGGAGTTGTTGTAAGCCGCAAAGACGCTCTTATATAACGAGACGCGGCAGAATATGGTTTAGCAACGAAGATGATGTACTGAGGAACGGCACGATCTGATGATGGTATACCATCGCCTTCATCAAAATCCTCTCTCATTAAGACAATCCCCTCAGGTGCTTTTTCCTACTTTCTACAGGACTTGCCAGTAACTTACCACCGAAGTTGGTATCATCAGTAAATAATACCATCTTTATACTAAGAGGTCTGAATTCCTCAATTCAAATCCTACCATTGATAACATTACCTGTTGACCAAGCAGTGGCCAATTTTGGCTATTTTTTTATACATCCAAAAACTCACTTGCCCCATAGGATCATTAATTTCTCTGATTTTAACTGATTTTTATTTAGATGATTAATTAGATACCCAAAATCTCATTTCGTATACCATTTATATAGAATTTTCTTGACTATACAATAACTGGTATATGAACTAAGAATAACGAAAAGAAAATATTTTTTAGGGAATTTAACAACTTTTAAAATTTTTCCAGATTTAATTTTACGATAAAATAGAAAAACAAAATACCATTCTTACCAAGTTTTTTTTTCCGATCCCTCTAAACAAAGAAAGAAACATGAATTAGTGAGTGCTTTATTGTGAAAAAGAAAGAAAATAAATCGTGTTGTGTATTACCTTTTACTACCTTTGGTATTTTAGGGTTATCTGTAATGTTTATTGTTATTTATGAAATATCCATTCTGAATGGTACTATTTTTAAATCCGGAGGTGAGGGGCCTCCTCGTGTTGTATTGTGTTTTGAGTTGTGTATTTTTACCAAGTACCTATAATAAGAAACTTAAATAGGGATATAGAAATAAAATGGTGACAAAAACCCATTCGCTCTGGAAGATACTTACATTATTCCAGACAATGTCCAAAAAGATGAACACCACTAAAAATGTAAAAATTAACATCTCCTATTATCCTTGTTACCTTTTTTTACTTCCACTTATCTATATATGAAATATATAGTATGGGGATATATTGCATCGTGCAATATTGCCAAGTCGAATTTCCGATGGGAATACAGGTTTTTAGGTCTTCAAAAACCAAAACGAACAAGGAAATTTTTGTCAGGAGTATTAGGTCGAAAATTATATACATGTGTCCGAGGATTCAATCGATTTATTTTTTAAATAAATTTAAATTCTTCTTGTGTTTTTTTTCCATTAATCATAATATTAAAATAAAAAAATTAATAAGGAAGAGTTTTTCAATACAATTCATTAAAAAAATAATAATATTATTTGATTGACAATTGAAGGACTTCCCTCCGAGCTGTCTGTAATAATGAATCCAAGTGCATACTGAACTTAGATTTTGAATATAAAAAAAATAATTATTTTAAATCAGCTCGGTGGATTGTTATTTTATATAATATTACAATTTTATTACAGAATACATAATATTAAATATAGGAATATTATTACATGATTACTTTAGCCCATTATCCTAAGTGTGAAATCCTCTCCTCGCTACGGCAGCCATGTCATTTATTTCTTTTAAAGATTTGTTGTCTAATTACGAACAGCTGTTTACATAACAAGTCTATTTAACAGCTGGCTAATTAACGAAACTATTTACGAATATATCACGCTTTTAGGTTATGCTGAACGACTCATTAGTTAACTACCTTTTTACGTTTACTAAAAACCTTTGGATTCGTGATAGATTTCTCTTTAACGTTTCATTAATTGTATTTAGATGCAAAAGAGTGCTTTCTAAATTTATAGAGGCTGAAAATATTTCGTAAAATACTGAATACGGGAAATGCTTGTAATTTTTTAATTTCGAAACTGCTTCTATCGAAAAACTTAAAAATTAGAATTTTCTAAACTATTTTCCTTCCCACTGTTCTTTATGGATGCCAGACGTGGCCTCTTACACTAAAAGATGAACGCCTTAAGGTTTTTGCAAATCAAGTATTATGCAATATCCGGACCAAAAAAGGATGAAGTAAACTCATACACAAAGACCTTAACATCCCATTGGTTGTAGATTTAGCCCAAAACAGATATACGTCTTTTCAATCCAAACTCCTTACCCATCCTGACCCATTATAATTCTTAATATTTCATCCTTAGCAATCCCTGAAAATCCCACGGGGCGTCTGAAAAGAATATGGTCACGGGACCTTTTAATTTAAATTAATGCTTGAAATACCACCAATGGGTGATTCCTTCCCAAGATTTTCAAGAGTAAATGAAACATTCCACATATTTACTTATTTTATTTATTATTTGTATAGTTACAAATATGTAATTTAAATTACATTAAATAAATTAATTTAAAAAATGGATGAATTAACGGGAGAATATAGAAGATTACAAAACGCTGAATTAAAGGACCTACACCCGGTAAATATAATTCAAGTTATAGCATTGCGGCGTGTAAGATGGGCGTGTAAGTTTGTAGGGCTTAGTAACGAGCGGATCCCTAAAATGTTAATATTTTTTTTTTTTCGAACCCTCTAAAACAGAAATAAAAGTGAATTAATAAGTCCATTACTGTGAAAAAAGAAAAAGTAATTCGTGTTGTATCTTACCTTTTACTACCTTTGGTATTTTAAGGTTACCTGTTATGTTTAATATCACATATGAGCTATCCATTCAAAGGAGCTATTTTAAGTTCGGAGGTGAGGGGCCTCCTCGTGTTGTATCGTATATATGATACAAATAAAAATAAAAATAAAAAAACATTAATTAATAAAGACGATAGATAATGGTGAAATAATAAGAAAAACAGTCAGAAATCGAAAAGAAGTGTGAGAGAGGGGGTTGGGGTGCATCAGAAGATGGAGTTATGAGGTGATGTTGATAGGGTTTTTGGAACCTTTCCTGCCCTGCCACCTCGGAGGAAGGGGGGATGGAGTGATAGCCTGGAATACTGGATTGAAGGAAGCAGGGAGACTGTCGAAGAATTTAATGTGTCTCCGTGTGATGTGTTGTACAGTTTCTAACTCGTTCGTTATGAATGTGTGCCATGTTACGTCTTTCCAGAAATGTCCCTCGACATATCTTCTGTAGTGTGCTGTTTTGGTATTGTTGTAGTGATTTCAGTGCTGTTGGGTAAAGATAGTGTAGTAGTGGTGCGCCGTGTAGGAGTGATGGTCGTAGTATTACTTTGTATATGAGTAATTTGAGTCTGAGTGACAGCCCTGGTGAGTAGATGAGGTGTTTAAGTTGGTATGATGTTGTCTTGCCGATTTGTATTCTGTTCTGTATGTGTGCAGTGAAGGATAGATGTGTTTCTAGTTTAATGCCTAGGTAAGTGAGATATTTCTTGGTTTGTATTGTCTGTTCGTTGAGTTTAGGTGCTCTGTTGGGAGTTTTCTTGTATGAGAAGGTGATGGCGTCTGTTTTTTGTGGATTGATACGAATGTTTATGTCTCGTAGTTTGTTAGTGATGAGTTGGGCCGCTGCGGCGGCCTGGTCCATGGCCTTGTCTGCATTCATGTAAAATGTTAATAAACACTAAAACAACGGGTAAACTTCCGAGGGGTAGACCGAAACGTAGATAAATTGATTTAGTAGAATTGGGTTTGAAGGGGCTTCACTGGAAGGATGTTTGGTGGTATCGGCATTGAACCTTCGGGTTCGGTAAAGATATCCTATTGCAGTACTACCAATAAGTAGTTTATTCATAAATCTTTTGTCATAATAGCTTATCACATATTCTTGTAATAAATTTAATTTAAATTTCAATAAACGGAAAAAAATATGAATGATATATAAGTTAACAAGATGAGGAACTACATGACCAAACCATCAATGTGGACTTAAAAAACTGCTTCCAACTCAAAACGCACTATGACCCTAATCTCCTTTTTATTATAGGCTTGGCCAGAGTATATTTCAATTTCAATGTTTAATGTCCTTTAATGGTCTTTTAATGACCCTCTCCAATCTCAGGAAGATTTATTTTTGGTTACTTCAAAACTACTGAACTAAATTCCTAAAATAATCTGGTACCGTGTGCGTATTACATAATTTTCACTTACCTCTCTACTTTCTGTTGAAATTGATCCTGGATTGTTTTAGAACAGATATTCTTTTATTATTCACTGTGGCAATATTTCTCGCTATAATTTTTCAAATGAAACTTTTAGTTGGCAGATTGACAAACACTAAGTTTAACAGAAATAATATTTCTTGTTTCAAACATTAACCATTTTTCCTTGTTAACTTTAGTTAGTTATAATTATCTTGTAATAATGATTTATTTATTGTTTCTACAAATAAAGTTAGCCTCTAAAATACTTAAAATAAATAATCAATTATAGTAATTTTACAAAAATGGTGAGTTAAAGATCATTTATATAAACTAATAACAAACAATATACCCAAGCTGGGCTATCTACATTCGTCAGAATAAAACAAAAGCTTCACATCGTAAATATGCACTATAGATCTTATTGTGAAGATAGGTATCCAGCTCTAAGCAAAAGATTTTGTGTTACATATACAAAAAAGAAGTTTAAGATCCAATCCTGAGGGTACAGACTGAAATTCAAGCAAGTGGTTTCGGTTAATATTGCTTAATTTTGGAATGTATCGGATTCGGTTCTCATGATGCGCTGAAAGTTTGTCAAAAATGAAAACAATCCTCCAATACCGTTCCTTCACAAGCTGGAAAAAGCTTTTGTGGGTCTAAAGTATGTTTGTAAACCACCATGAGTTATATGTCGACTTTTGTATTAACAAGATGTCTTTATCTTTGACAAATTCCCTACATCTATCCAAGATCTCCCACATTCTAATTCTGATACCGGATCATTGAATTATAATTTGCTTTCTATTAAGAGCATTTAGTATTTTGTGAATGCTAAATTGTCATGGAATCAATATTGAAAACACTTTGAATAATTTTATGGAGTTATCCTGTTAACTGAAAGGCTCAGATTTTGAATAAGTGAAATTAAAAAAGTAACTATTTAATAACTATGTCAACATGACAACATTTATCAAACTGGAAATACAGCGCTCATTGGTCAAAAACGTGTTAGGACAAATCTAATATTTATTTAGCAATATTTAAAAACCGTCTGCAATTGGAAAAGGCGTGATACCTGGCACTCCCGCCCGCCATGTCACAATCTCACAAGAAGAGATCATACCACAAAATAAAGGCAATCCTTACCCGCCCCACTAAAACCCTCAGGGAGCGACGGGCTAATATAACTTTTGAAATATTTTTAAAACGGAAAAAGGAAACTTAAGATAGTTTACTCGAGCAATATTTAAAAAGCGCCCATAATAGAAAAATGACGTGAATTTATATTGGTTTTCGTCACTCTCCAATACCTTTTTCGAATATTAT
>NW_027115901.1:272038-278479 GCF_000696795.3 Halyomorpha halys
ATATTTTCTAAACTCTTTGCCATTGTATTGCTATATTACAACTCTTACTTTCAGAACTTTCCTTTTATCTCCTTAGGTTAATAATCAAATTTATATTTATCTTTTTTTACTAATAATAGAATGTGTACTGATTGATTATTTCAAATAAACCAAATTAATGGTACCTTAGAGGAAACGTTTTTAAAAAATCGTCCTGTCAGGATAAGAACTTTTTCAATCAGAATAAGAACTAGCTGATATCAAATACCATATAATTTTACATTAATAAAAGAGTTTAATCAAAATAGAACCTTATTCGAGAAAATGTTAAATTCTATAAGAATGAATGGAATTTCCGCTAAGTCGAATTTATCAAAACGATGTAACATCTCAGGCATATATTTGTCATATAAGGCATATATCTAAGGCATATAATACCTTAAATACTAAATTTCAGAACTTATTCAAAATATTGGTTCGTTGGACTCAAGGACACCATAAAACGTCTTATTTGCGTTGCAAATTCAGATTCGAAATTTTTCACGATTTGTAATGATTTCTAAATTTTTAAAAAAGTCCTTAGTTATCATGCTTAATTTTATATTGTGATTGACTTATTCAGTCGATTTTTTTTTAATCTTAATCATTATGTGTTTTTGAAATTTTCAAATACGTTTGTTTAAATAAAAATGTAAAAAATAAACATATTATCTATAGAGAATATTATTATATAAATAATATAATATTATGATTGAACAGCCAGTGCGTCGACCTTAGGCTACACATGTAATTGTGGTGAGCTAGTGGTGACAAAAATAAATGCCAAATCACTGAATAGTTTCTCTGTAATAGTTCTTCTCACGTAACTATTTTTTTTACATTAATATTATAAATATATAACGATGTCATACTTCACAGTTATTCAATTAAATCTTTTCAATTAATTTTGCCAAAAGAGTCTTAAATTTTATTGTTCGTAAAACTAGTGTAATGTACTTAGCATCTCTGTGAAGTAACCCATCGATATGACAAGACTTAAATTCTGATATTTCATAATACCTACCTCTAAAATACAATGTTAGCAGTAATTAAAAATAGAGAAATACAAATTATGAATAGCAGGAGAATTCATAGTGTGTTAAATTGAAAAAGATTTAACATGATAAATGTTATAAGTAGGGATAGGATTTTTATGTTTTCAAATATTTTTACCTGACCATGATATCTTCGATTCCTTACTAACTAACGATGTTTTAAGACATTTCTTGCCAAAAGAAGCCATTTTTATTTCACATATTTTTAAATATTTGGCCTTTTTTACATATTGTTACATATTTTGTTGTAAATCACATATTTTCTGAAATATTTGTTATTTTTTACATATTTTGTCCTCGTGTATTTCCTTAAATTATTTGTTCAATTGTAAATACATTTTTCGCAACTAAGTAAAATTCAAGAGAACGCAAGAAACTTAAAGGTGAAATTTATCATTTATCATAAATAGTGTGTAAAAATTCTATATTTTCATCTTTTAACACAAATTAAAAGCAGTGGCAATAATAAATTTTCACACAGAATTACATCGAGAATTTCTCAGAATCAATTAAAAGGAGAAGATATATTCCTATTGCATTTTCCTATAATTTGTTTGTTTACTCCTCAATCCATTTCTCTGTTTCTCCCCTTCCCATGCTCCTTTCTCATCTTAGTCTTTTTTCACTCCCCTAGTTTATTACAATTACTAATTAATATCTTGTTATTGAACAGCTATGTTTTCTCTAAGTACATTTTTTTGTACATATTTTAACATAATTTCTTTAAAATATTGTTCATATAATATATAATAAATACATATTTATGTAACTTTTTTAAGTTATAAAATTACTAATTAATTAATAATTTATATTGTTGAATAATACATAATTTATAAATACATATTTTTTTAAATATTTGACAATTTATTAGCACATATTTATGTACATATTCCAGATTTTTTAGCACATAAAAATCCTATCCCTAGTTATAAGTATGAGATTATGAGCGGCCCAATTTAAAGTCCAGGTTATTTTTTTTTGGTTATTTATTTTTGTTTTTTTGTTAGGTTGGTTTTTTTTTTCTGAGAGTATTGTCAATTCGTTTACATTGAGCCAGTACCTACTACAAAATTCAAATTATGGTTCATTTTTGTTTTCTGTTTTTTTATATAACAAAAAATGCAATGCTCACTTGTAATTTCTTCTAAAGTCTTAGAAAGGAAAAGAGAGTGAATTTATAAGACTACCCAACACTAACTTTAAACTACCCAACAGAGGAAACTGCATTCAGTAAATATAATTCAAGTTATACTTGGAGAAGTTTGTTGGGGGGTGCGGTCAGCAAAGAACAACATAAATTAAAAAAAACATATTTATTTATTTTATGCCGACGTTTCGACCTGAGTTTCAGGTCTTCATCAGGGGTTGTGGCGTAGAAGGCAGGTGTGCAACCCAGGCAGTTACAAACCTGCCTTCTACGCCACAACCCCTGATGAAGACCTAAAACTCAGGTCGAAACGTCGGCATAAAATAAATAAATATGGTTTTGTTTATTTATGTTCTTTGCTGACCGCACCCCCCCGACAAACTTCTCCAAGCATAAATCTACGGTCAACTATCTACACCTCAATTCAAGTTATAGGATTGTACCGATTAATAAGGGTGTGTAAGGTTGTGCTAAGGAACGGATCCCTAAAAAACCTTTTTGGTTCGCTAAGCCTTTGTCCTGTGTGTATTATTTAAACTACGTTTCACTGCTACTAACCTTTTTTTTTTTATTATCTTTATTAGAATTTACAACTGAGCATAATTATACATTTAGTCATACTAATGATACTCTAATGACATTTTACATTAGCTGGTCTCGTGGCCATCTTCTTTTCAGGCGCCTCGGAAAATTGTCAGGAATGGTAGAGGATGCAAGGTTAGAAACTAGGGGGTTTGATGAGTGGTTAGGGAGTTTATAGCGGAAGGAGTGATATCTGGTTCGGGCTAGATCGGTTACATTGGGAACATTAAGGTATTTATGTATGATTTTATTTGTGACAAAGTAAGGAGCATTTTACGGAGCCCCAAAACTCAACTCCATATGTCCAGATAGGCCTTATCATTGTCATGTAGATCAGTTTATTGTAATGAATTGAAAGTTTAGACCGTTTGTCTAGTGCTACTAACCTTTTTTTTTTTAATTATTTATTTAATGTAATTTACAACTGTACACAATAATACAATATGTAAATATGTAGTATGTTTCATATGCACTTGAAAATCTTGGGAAGGAACCACCCATTTGTGGTACTTCAAACATTAATTTAAATTAGAAGGTCCCGTGGCCATCTTCTTTTCAGACGCCTCGTAAGATTATCAGGGATTGTTAAGGATGGAAGATTAAGGATTAATGGGTTAGTATGGGTAAGGTGTTTTGAATGAAAAGACGCATATCTGTTTTGGGCCTAATCTGCAACGAATGGGATGTTAAGGTCTTTGTGAATCAGTTTATTTGTGACGTAATAAGGAGCATCAAGGATTTTACGTAGGATTTTGGATTGTAACAATTGGATGCGGGAAGAATTTGATGGTTTGGTAGAGCCCCAGAGTTCAATTCCATATGTCCAAATTGGTCTGATTATTGCAATGTAAACTATTTTTTTGTAGTGAATGGGAAGTTTAGAGCGTTTGTCAAGTAAGTGTTGTAGCAATCTTTTCTTGTCGTTTAAGTCTTGTGTGTGGATTCAAAACTAACCTTTTAAACTTAAGACTTGAAGAAATATGCTTCTGAAGTTTAGTCGTTATGCTATACTAAATGTTAATCGTCCATGCATGCACTTTGCTCATATCTCGCACAAAAAAAAAACTTTTAAAAGTGAAATTTCTTATCTGCAACAGAAATACGTAAAGTTGAAATATCCAAACACCATTTCTCAATTATATTTCAAAACAGGCTACCGAGCTTTGATATTTTTTTAACCGCGGATCCGAATACTAAATCCACAGTTCGTGCCCAATCTGCATAAACGTGACAAGAGATAATGGAGTGTCTTCGAAAAGGCCTGGGAAGGGACGAAAACCTTTCGAAGAGTATCCGAGATTTTGTCGAAAATTTCAGATAAGGATAATACGCTGGCGAAACCAAAAGTAGAACAGCAAACTGGGAAGTTACGTAGGCAGTTCTAGAACCGCTGAGCATCCACATTAAATAATAAGTGAATCGGTGTCAGTCCCCTTAAGGGAGAGGCAAGTCGATACTGTATTAGGTTTGCTCAATCGATTCAGCTAGAATACGTCTATACATTTTTGTGAATCGATTTAATAATTCGATCTCGATAACTTAAGTTTGTTGAACTCGAGAGGCCATTGAGATCGAGATTGCCTTGAAAATAAATAGGTCACTGCTCCTTTCGGCGTTCTCGTAATTCGACCATTTTGCGGAATGAACCAAATAATGACAGGCAATTATTATTTGACCTCGACATCTCACTTTGCATTGACCTGAAGAGTATAGATGATATATCGAAAGTGATATCGATATCATTTCATATTCGAAAATACTTTAGATCCTCGATAACGAATTTCAATATAAAGATTTGACCTCTTTAACTTCCTTGAACTATGCTTAGCATTCAATGAAAAATGCTTCGAATAAAGCATCTTAATAAACCCCATTACAACGAATTTTAAATTCTGGAGAAAAAATAATTTACTGCATTGAAAAGAATATATTAATTGTCTAAGTGTTAATTTTATAATATCCGTTAAGCAGAAATAAATTAATAAGTGATTTAACCACAATATGCCAAATCTTTAATTGTTCAAACCACGGTACAACAAAATTCATTATAATGAATGAACTTCTCGAGGACATAATAGACGTAATATATTGCTTCATCCAGAACATTGTGGGTTCCATTCCCGCTTGGGTCAGTCAATATTTATTTCACAGTGACACCAAGAAATTAATTTTGACATTACCACTGTGTGGCTGTGTATAAGTCTGGATGGAAGACTTAAGGAAAAAAAGAAAAAAAAACTTCTTCTCATTATATCTCCTCGGTAATATTTATTATAGCGAAATAACTAAATTGCGAAGTTCTTGTAATGGTGGAAAAACGCAGAATATTGTCGCACTAGAATATTTTATTTCAATTCACTAGATTAAAGAAAAATCGATAACTAGTTTCAAAATTTTATTTAAAAAAAAAATCATAAGAAGTAGATCGTGGTAATATAAAATTTTGCTGATCTGCATAGAGTGTGACTTTAAAACGAAAGCTATTAAAATCGCTTGAGTAGTCTCCACAGAAAAGATCAGGACTCTTGAATTGAATTTTTTTAATTTTATTTTTGGGTTCTACGCTTGAAATGTCATAGAGGTAAATGTTTGTTTTCTTGAACGATCACAATCACTCTTTATATCAAAAAGGTATAAACCATTCATAAATTTGAAAATTATTATTGTGAACACATTTATCTATATACTGTTATGTATATAAATAAAAAAAGGAAACACATTTATTACAGTTTTTTTCAACATTAATCCTGTGGAAAAAAAAATGAATCTTAAATTAATAATTTTAAAATAATCAAAAGTTCTGAATATAAAGCAGTTCAAAATGGATGGTTATACAAAATAGTTTACCTACACCAGAGGTTTTTATTTTTGCATTTCCTATTTTTATCTTTCAATTTTGTAGCCATACATGAACATTAATTTTAAGAAGACCCTTAGATATCTATGTAACTTTTATAATCGAAAACGAAAAGAAATTCATAAAATAAATCTAAAGGCTTCATTTTGAAATTTAATTAAATAAAATGAATCTAAATATTAAGTTAAAGAAATTTGCAATAAATATAAAATTACTCATATCTATAAACAATTACAGTTGCGTTTATTTAAATTTGAAGAAAACATTTATACACATACGTTTCATGCTGAGACCTAAATTTAATCTTGGTTTTTTTGACTTCTGCACACCCGATATATGATTCTCACTACTGTGTGACATTATTAAGAGAAACATTAACTATATATCTGGATGATCTGACTTTTTGGATTATTTATGTGAGATGTCTTGCTGGAATTATACAGACTTAAGACTTGGTGTTTGTAACCTTATATTCATTATATCCTAACAAAGTAAATTTAATTATAGAAGTTGGTTGGGGGTAAGATTTGTTGGACAAAAATAAGTAAAACTTATTTTTTTAGTGCCAACGTTTCGGCATTTCTAGCCTTCATCAGGTTTATGAACAAAAAACAAAATTATCAACAATGATTAAAAGGATTTATAGAATTATTTTCTAATCATTCTATATATGCCTTTATTCATTGGTTGTTATCTCTTTTTAGCCATGATGAAGGCAAGAAATTTTGGCCGAAACTTTGGCACTAATAAATAAGTTTTTACTTGTTTGTGCTCTAAAGTGA
>NW_027115901.1:278594-279129 GCF_000696795.3 Halyomorpha halys
CAATGGTCAACAATCTTCTCATAATAATATTTAATTATATATTACAAACCTTATCGAAGAACCTTATAGATGCCATTAGGATCAAAGTTACGGAATGTTAAATCAAATACATCCCGACCTTTAGCCCGCGACCTTTCACTAACCTCATTGCGACCTGTCCCTCAGGGGATCCACCAATGGCTTTGCAGATTACTTCAGCCAATGGGAAGGCTGCTTTTAATTAGTCACGAAATTAAAAATAAGAAGAAAAAAAACCTTCCCAAATAACATAAGAATCGTGATGATAGGAGTGGCATTTAGGACATTTTTTTCTCTCGGGGAGTCTCCTTATAGTTCAACGATTTAAAAAGAAACATAACCGGCCCCAGGTAATCCTATATATTTTTTTCCAAAAGAAGTCGTTAGGGAGACAATATCCACGGGGTCTGAGGTCTTGAGAGAGAGGGGGTGGATTAAAAAAAAAAAGTTGATTAAAAATAAGTAAAAATAGCCCTTATCAGTACACCCCTTAAATTACAAATATTAGAAAAATGGC
>NW_027115901.1:279714-295336 GCF_000696795.3 Halyomorpha halys
GAAAGCCCTGTAAGCCTGAAGTTCTGTTACCAACTGAGAAAGCCCTGTAAGCCTGAAGTTCTGTTACCAACTGAGAAAGCCCTGTAAGCCTGAAGAAGCCCTGCAAAGTGCGATACATTGGTTAACAATAGCTTTCTTTTACTATTTTGATAGCTTTTTGACCGCCACCTAGACTATCTTCCTCCAAGATAGTATTAATAGGATAAACTCATGAAATATTGAGTGAAAGGGTATTACTTCGTCTCTGTATTACTTCGTCCCAGACGCGGTATTGCTTGACGACTATGATTCAAGAAAAATGAGCAAAATGCTGTTTACTGTTTTTACAAACTAATTTTTTTTTTTTTCGGGATTGATAAAGTGAGTAGTAAAACGAAAAAGTCTTCTTAATTTCGTTATATATCTTTTGCTGAAAATAAATTAATGAAAACTAATTCTGCCAAAAACTAATTAATTATTATAATTACTTTTTGAATAGTATGCAAAAATAAATTTCCGGTAAAAACTTTATCAATGGATTTACAGATATTACAAAGTATTGAAACTGAACATTAAAAATGCCGAGAATCACTTTAAAAAATATCAAGCATGGAAATAAATTTATTCTTAAAATATATATTTTCAATAGATCGCTTGTAATATCATAATTACAACTCTTATACCATATAAAAAAGAATACAGATTAGGTAATATGTGACTAATTTTCATTAATGTTGTACTTCTTATTTGTCTTTTAGTGAATTATAGATGTATTGACAAACTATAAAAATCACACTAAAAAAAATCTATAAGAGGATTAATTAATTTATTTTATTATTTTATTTAATTTAAAACAATTTTGATCCATTTTTTTCTATCAACTTTTATTCTTTAAAATATCTCCAACGTTTCGGCCCTCAGGCCATTCTCAAGTATACCACCTTCAATATTTATGTCATATCTTTTTTAAATCCTCAAATTACAGGCTGATTGCCCTTATCACATATAACTTTTTTTTAAAAAATTATATCTTAGATTTAAAACCTTTTTTTTACAAAACACTTTTCTTCCTTCACTTACAATTTTTTTTAAAAATAATTATACGTGACAAGGGCAAATTAGCCTGCAATTTTAAGATTTAAAAAAGAAATTACATCAATATTGAAGGTGGTATCCTTGAGAATGGCCTGAGGGCCGAAACGTTGGAGAAATTTTGAAGAATAAAAGTTGAGAGAAAAAAAAAGGATCAAAATTGTTTTAAATTGATAATAAACTAAACCACTCTCAAACAATCATATATAAAAAATAATTAATCTAATTTATTTTCTCCAATAGTTCAAGTAGTAGATACAAATCTATACATTATTACATTTTTTTTTTTATTATTTGAATTAATTACTAAATATTACTTCAGTAAATAGAAATATGCTTCGGCTAGTTCGATAAAAATTATAGAATACCGGATTTGGTACACATGCATTCCGGTATCGAAACCCTATAAAATTAAAAAAAAAAAAAAAAAGCTACAAAATTACAAAATCAGTCTATCCATCCAAGATTGTCAATTTTTAAGTGAAGCTTCTTCACCGGCGTTCTATACTTTAAAAAGTATACGTATGTAAATTAGTTTAGTAACGCGAGAAACAGCTTGAGATAAAACTGTATTGAGGGGCAATGTTGGATGTTTCATATATTTAGATTAAAATATCTTACATATATCTCTAAAATATCTCTTAAAATTAAAAAACTAAAAATCAGAGTTCTTCAAAATTGTATCTTGACGATAGACTGAGATGTAGAGGCTAAAAGTGTAAAGGATAGCACGTTAGCATTTTATTTATTTAGAAATAAAATGATAACAAGTTTTTGAACATTTGAATTAAATTATCTTCAGACCTAAAAATCGGAGATGTATACCCTAAGGGAGAGAAATATTCAGCATTTCATCCTCTTTTTAATGAGTTATAATTCAATGTCTTGACGTTACACTAATAGTAATAATTAAAAAAAAATCAAAAATATCATCGTTAATAAAAAAATTAAATTTGTACCACTACAACCCATGAAGGGTCAGCGGTACTTTGTAAAGAAGTACTGTTACTAGACCAACGGTTGTGCAAGGAGGTGATTTGGTCAGAATCACACTCGACCACAAGATCACCATTAATAGAATTTAAAAACATTTTTTTCATTTCTATTTTTTTTTTCTTATAACATATATTGTAACTTAAAACCTCTTTTTTTTTTTGTTCGATTACAAAAAGGTTTATGATTGAAAATAGTATACCTAAATAGAGCTTACTCTTTACACCTTGATACATTATTTTTTATATAAAATAAATAATCCTCTTGGAAATATGAGATATATCCAAAATATAAAGTGATTTTTCTTTTTACATTATTTTTTAATATCATCAGAAATATTAGTAATGTCATTTTAATTCTTTTTTTTTTTTTTTTTTTTTTTTTTTTAGGTGAGTGAATACATTCTTATTGATGGATCAAGAGGTTTGATTTTTAATTAAATTATTATTAATTTTTCTTTATTTTTACATAAGAAAAAGTTACATAAATTCCTATGATATTTATTTAGTTTTAAAATATCTATTTTGCTATGATTTAATTAATGATCTTAATTACTAATATGGTATGAATGGTATCTTATCACTATTAATTATCGTTAGAGAAGATGGTTAGAGGTGTATTTATAACTTATTTTATTGGTGCCAACGTTTCGTCCTTAATTTCAGGTCTTCTTTATTGGGGATAAGTACAAAAACATTATTGAATGAATAAAAGTAAAACAGATAATATGAGGTAACAAATAATTTAGGCACATAAGTATTATAGAAAGAAAACATATAGTATAAGTGTTATAAGAAGACGAGTATGAGAATATAATAATATTAACACTGTGAAAGAGACAAACAAAACATAAATAATCATATAAATGTATATTTATATGAAAATTTAGTAAGTGAATATATGTAAAATTACGAAAAAAAACTGGGAAAGAAAACTTACTTATTAATTAAAAAATCTGGTGCAGTGGGCGCATTAAACAACATTCACTTCCCCCACCCCACACACTCACATCCACACATTTTGTTTACAATAGGAGGCTTGTGTTGAAGGGTGGGAATAAATAATATAAATTTTGTTCCTACCAAGAATACAACAGTTAAAAAAATATTACGATTCGGAAATCGGGCAGTCTCTACTATTGGTATCTATTTTTCCCCTTTACTTATTCGTCAAATTCTTTAATATTTTGTATTTATCCATTGTTTATTATTGCTAACAACAAGAACTATTTATTTTATTCAAATAAACAAAATTAAAGGTAATTTAGAGGTTGTTTTTTTTAATTCGACGTTTAGTCTTTGTTATACTATTTTAATAAGAATAAGATCTAGCCTAAGTTGAACACCGTTTAATTCTCCCTGATACAAGCCGAGCTTAATCAAAATCAAAATTGAGTTATTTTTGAGAAAAGCGAAAAAATATATAAAATCTCTGGTCGGTTAATTTTATCGAATAAACTGCTGTCACATCTCAGGCATTTAACCATCCTAAATTTAAATGTAATGTAATTTCAGTTTCGGGAAACATTTTGCGTGAATAGGTTATTTCGACTCAGAGGAACTCAAAAGGTGTTTCCGTCGAAAACTGGAATTCGAAATTTTGCACGATTGTAATACTCCTCCTTACTATATATTCCATATTTTTCTAATTGAAAGTAAAAATACGTTTTCTTTCCTGCTCCTTACATCATTTTAATTAATGACTTAATAAGTAACTTTTATCAAACTTTTAGTTACTTTTACCCTTAGAATGTATTACTATCATAGGTATATATCAAAATTGGGCAAAAAACTAATAGCTATAGTTGTCATGGATACGATAATTACTTATCAATGGCTCATTCATGAATATAAGTCGTATCCATTGCAATTTTAGCTATTAGTTTATATAATTGTAGGTATAGTTAATTTTTGCTCATCTTGGATATATATTTCCATGTGCACAAGAACATACTAAATTAAAACTTTCCTAATTTCAATGGTGGTGTATATCTAAATTCTTTCTTTCTTTTTTTTATAATTTATTTATTGTTATTTACAACTGTATAAAAATATATACAAGTAAATTTGCTGTAGGTGATATAGTGACATGATATAAACATGTGGAGAATCTACTCATTGATAGTACTCCAATAACATTTCTAGAGGAGATCTCGAGGCCATCTTTGTTTTCAGACGTCTAGGAAGATTATTAGGTAATGAAGGAGAAGCCAGGTTAAAAACAAGTGGATTTGTGTGGTTGGGAAGTTTATCATGGAAGGATTGGTATCTGGTTCTGGCCGAATGGCCACATATCAGACATTGAGGACATGAATGACTTGATTCATGATAAAGTAAGGATTATTAAGGACTTTGGACTGTAAGGATTGGATTCGGGAGGAATTTTATGGTTTCTTGGAGTCCTAAATCTCAACTCCCTATGTCCATATAGGCCCTATAATATTCATGTAGATCAGTCTTTTGTAACGGATTGGTAATTTAGACCGTTTGTCTAGTAAATGTTGTAATAGTCGGAATCGACGAGCAGTCTCCTGTCTTTTCCGTCTTATATGAGTATCTAAATTCAATTTTTTTTTTAATTTCTTTTATTTAAAAATTATGGTCATTCAATTGGAATTTCTAATGATAAAAAATTATCTTTCAGAGTCCTGTGTGAGTAAATTTAAATGTGCAATAATTCACCGAACTGTGAGATACGTAGTACTTTATTAACAAGGAATAAATGTTATTCAAATTTATTCCTGCTAATATTTACATTTGGACCAGCCTAATTGCCCTGGTCCTCCAGAATACAAGTTGATTAGAACGATACGAAGACATTAAAGTGGGCGGTGGAATGTTAAGTTTCTATTGTTGCTCGGGCGTGGCCCAGCGAGGTCAGTCAATGCATCATTCCTCAAAGACATGCAACCTAACCACTCCGTTAAGGGATTGCATTGTTACATGTCTATGCAACGTACCTCATATGATTATTTTAGCACATATCTAACAAGTAAGATCACTTCTATATGCACTTGTCACAAATTTAATTTTTCTCGTAATCGTTTGAGAATGCAAAGATTATTCAAAAAACATAAATGGCAAAGAAATACACTTATCAAATTATGAATTTAAAATTTCCATCCGAAGTTGAGCTTTGGGACTCAACTAAACCATGAAATTCCTCCTGAATCCAATCCTACAGTCCAAAATCCTTAATGCCCCTCACAAATCAAGTCATCCATCAGGACCTCAATATTTTGGCGATTTGGCCAGAACCTGATACCAATCCTTCCATGATAAACTTCCCAACCAATAAAATCCACTTGTTTCTAACCTGGCTTCTACTTCATTACCTAATAATCGTCCTAGGCGTTTGAAAAGAAGACGGCCTCGAGATCTTCTCCCCAAAAAATGTTATTGGAGTTCTATCAATTGGTAGATTCTCCACATGTTTGTATCATGTCACTATGCACTTACTAAAAAATTTACTAGTTTTATGTATTTTATACAGTTGTAAATAACAATAAATAAATAATTTAAAAAAAAGTCCATCATATCCATAAATGAAAAATTTATTTTCTCTTGCTTTTATCTCTCTTATTCATTCTTCATATTTACATATTGTTTCATACTGCTTATAATATAAAATAGGCTATTATTTCAAATATATTTTTTAAAAATATCTCACACTAAATATGACAATAAATGTCTCTCACTATTTTAATGAGGATAACACTCAAATTGAAGACCATTCAATTTCTTATGAAATTCCGAGTTTAACCACAATCGTTAGAGGTCTTATGAAGAATATTTGGAATCACTTTTGGTCAGTCAATTATAACCAAGATGTTGCATCCCAAGCAACTCAAAGTACTAACCATATATAGTTCCTCTTTCTATCCCAATCCTTTCCAATCTTTGCAACCACCATTGGTGTACTCCACTCAATAACACGGGACCTTACCCTTCATTGAGCGATGGAGACCGTTTCAACGGTGAATTAAATAAAAATTATATTTACTTCTTTAAAAAGCTCTTAATTTTAATTAAATATGGAATATAAAGTAAGGGAAAGTATTGCGAACGTGAAAAATTTCGAATTCGCGCGTTCTAACGGAATACTCGTTTCCTGAGTTCAGTACAATAACAACAGAGTATCGTAAAATGGTCTTAAAATATGTGTGTGGTGCCGAAATCAGAAGATAAAAATAAAGGCCATCAAATCAGCTTTACTTTTGGTTGTGAACCTGCCGACTGCCCTACAGAATACGTTAATAATGTTGCCCTTATCCCAGTAAAATAGATCCGAATCCTTGGACTACAACTGGACAAACGACTAACTTCCAATCCTCATATAAGACTGAAAATAAAGAAAATTGCACGTCGATTCTGACTACTACAGCACTGACTAGACAACCAATCTAAACTTCCAATTCATCACAAGCGACTGATCTACATGACTACAAGGTCTATTTGGACAAACGGATTTGAGCTTTAGGGGTCCACTGAACCTTTGAATTCCTCTCGTCTCCTTACAATCCAAAATACTTCGTAAAATCATCAATGCTCCTTAGTTTGTCACAAATAAAATCATACATTAATACCTTAATGTTCTATATGTAACCGATATAATCCGAACAAGATAGTATTCCTTCCATTATAAACTCCCTAACCACCCAAACCCACTATTTCCTAACCTAGCTTTCTCTTCCATTCCTGACAATCCTCTGAGGCACCTGAAAAGAATTGTGGTAACAAATTTTGTTATTTGTAAGTCCATCTGCAATGAGAGTTATCCATACTGTAGCTGGTGTTATATTTAATTCTCCTTCAGCTCTTCTAACACTGTCAGCTGGATTATCATCAAAATATTGTAATATGGTCGCACTCCTTTCTTCATTTCGTTAAGGGGCCAAAATAATATCACCATCTGGTGTGATAGCAAATGCACCAGTTTCTCTAAGACGTTGAAACATGCAGCTAAGGATAGACTTGTTTGGTAATCTTGTAATCAGAAATCGCCTGGCATATTAACGACGGGCAGCATTAACATTAACATTGCAAAAACCGTACACAAACATCATATCCTCATGTTCATCATTAATATAACTTGAAGGCATAATGATGAGTACTATGCGAAAGCCTCTTACAAACTGATAAATATTACTGATAGTTCCTAATGCTAATTACAAATAGTATTAATCCTTATGTTGCCAATAGTTTTTATACAGTTAGGGATAAAAGGCCATGTTAGTTTTCTATCTAATCCATCTCCTAAACAAAGCTTTTGCGCTTTGGACAACATTTAATATGAATCATACTTACTTTTAATTAATAAAGTACAATTGGAGTTCGGGCAATGGTCAGATTCTCCACTCAAGTGAGTGTTTGCGGTTTTAGCGCACTTGCTCAGCCTCCACTGGCTCATTACCAGTGATGCACCGAGAGGGATGCGCTGGGATCTTTTGAGCTCTGCTCTACCCCTCACACGTGGGGAATAGAGTGGGCTCAGGGATCCTCAGGTCGATTGTGTAGATATTGTATATTAGAGTGTAAATGTGACTAGAGACTATATTATTTTACCATTATGTTACTTTATTTATTTATGTTTCATACAGAGAGTTTGATTATGTTCATTTTGTTTATTCTTCTGTTTGTATATATTTCAAGAGAGTTTTTTTTTATATTTTAGTATGTATGAGATCATTCATCACTATTACCTATTGCCCACAACTGTGTGGCAGATTGTAATATCTATCAATAAATAAAAAAGTATTTAAAAAAAAATTAATAAAAGTAGTTAGATCGAATAAATAGTTTTTATTTATTTCATATAACGTAAAAATAATTCATAGCAATGAAAATCTTGTTCTGAGGTCCTTTGTTATATTATGAAATCCTGAATTCTTGTGTTATAAAATTCGTTATTCTTACATGGAGAAACCCTAAAATACGAATTTTCAGAAGAGTTATATTATACAAACGTTTTGTTTAAAATTTGCGTTATCTAGGTAAGTGAATGTTGCTTGATGCGTGTACCGTACCAGTTTACTTTTTTTGGGTAGGAGTTAATTTTCAAAAAAAGTGATATCTGTTTTATAATGGACTCCAGATGGCCCGTTTAATTGGTCAACGAGTCAAAGTTTCTCCAGTGAACAAGAACCAGAAGCCGCCATCCTATTGTTCTAGTCTGTATAATTTGCGTCGGATTACGTAACCGCAAGTCCTGTCAACGGAATGCCCTCAGGTCTCCGACAGTTTTTTCTCGAGATATTTCGCTACTTCATTTCGAAGACGTGGAAATTTTCAGCCATTTTCAGTTTATGCCGCAACTCATTGTCTCTGAATTAATCTTTTGTCTCTTTGAGATTTGTCCACGGTCCTGACGGAACTAATCGGTCGATAATGAAGGACCATTAGGTCGGAGAGCTGGATGATTGATTGGTCAATTGCCAGGTATTGGGTACTATAGAGACCCATTGGACTTAGAGGTAGGACTCCCTCATTTCCACGAAAATTCGGAACTAACCTCACAATAGAAACTTATTAAAAATCAATGCTTGATCAAAAACATGATTTAAAATCATGAGAAGTTGTTTCAGTGTTCGATCGGTAAAGAGAACACAATTTATATAAAACATTTATATATTATTTGTGCCAACGTTTCGGGCCTTTATTAGGCCTACGTAAAAAATATTATAACAATCAGAGATGGGCAAAAATTAGCTATAGCTAAAGTTGCCATGGATACGACCCTTATTCATGAATGAACCATTGATAAATAAATACCGTATCCATGGCAATTTTAGCTAGTAGTTTCATAGTTGCCCAACTCTGATAACAATTATTATTAATAGAATTACATAACATCGCACAAATAAGAAATTATAAATAATTTATTATAATATATTTTGCTTACTTAATATTAATTGATATCTTATTTTACTATTATTTAACTTATTTATCAACTTGTGTCTATTTGATATACCCCTATTTTATTTTATCATTATTATTGTCCCTTTTATTACATATGTATATTTATTTTTATTATGTTCATTTATTTTTATTATTTCTTTTCAATGTTGTAGATTCTGTTAATATCTAAGTTCTAGATTGTATTATTTCAATAAAGTTTTTTTTTTAAATACAATATATTAAATTGTAATATTCTTTTTTTTTTTATTGTACTACTTATTTTGTTTTACCTTAACAACTCATTATTTTTCTGCTCTCTACTAATTCCTCTGATTGTATATTTTTATGTTTAATATATTTCTGTATTTTGTTTTCTTCATCTCTTCATACCTATATTTTTATGTATTTCATTATATCTCACTTATCGTAACGTTTCTTACATTTATCTCGGTAATCTCTTTATTTAAATATACAATGATCTTGAGGGCCGTGCAATCACCCTTTTCGAAATGTTATATCTATAATGTCATATATAGAATTTAGGCCGAAACATTGGTAGAAATAAAATACTCTTCTTGTAATTTGTGTTCCCTTCACTGTCCGTAATCTCCTCAAATCTCTCCTTATATTAAATCTACTTGTGTTTGCATGTGTGTGTGTGTGTGTGTATTAATACTTTTATGTATAGAATAGTAAACAGACTGAATTAACAAGATTGTAAGTAGAATAATAACTATTATGATAAAACAAACTTAATTTTATAAATAAAAAGAATAAATATGATGAAGACTGCAGAAAAAAAAAACAATAATTAAGATATATTGAAATACATGAAAATATATGTTTAAAGATAAAAAAAAAATAAACAAATATATAAAGTTTAAAATTATAAAAAACAAGAAGAACAATACAATTTATGCTGAAATAAAACATGTAGTGTATCAAGAAAATGGGCACATAACAATTTGATAATAATTGTCTTAATTGACTTCTTACATTATTTTTTATTTTCGTGTTATACTGTTCATAAATCCTATATTCAAAGTACTTTTTTTTGTGTTTTACTTTGCCCTTATAAAGGTCTGAACTAAGGTCGAAACGTTGGCCTAATAATAAATAAATGTTTCTTATATTTCTATCCCATTCACTGACCCCTAGCACATCCAACATACTTCTCTTTATAAATTTAAATTAAAATCTAGCTTAATTTAATTATTATTTTGCTTTATATAATTTATATTTTATTTTTTCATACTTTATCTTCTTTATTATTATTTGATAGCCTTGCATTGGTAGCCATAGCCTTGTTATCATTGTCAGCCTGACGTGCGGTTTATTTATTTACGAATGTTTCTTCACATCCAAGAACCTGATCGTCATTGAGATACGATACACCTCCGATTCCCAGCCTTGATCGATACAAATCTCAGCGGTCGATAAATCGATATAACTCATGCGATCCGGCATTGACCCTCAGCTGAGGAATTTCGAAACCTGCCAGTCACGAAAATCCCAGCCTTCGTTTATTTTTCCGTTTGAAAAGTAAATCATTGTCTCCCCTCCCCACAATTGCACCTCTTTGTGAATACGATAACGTATCGATAGCGGTTTCGATTTCGAAATAATACAAGCCTTGTGTGGACAGCGACCACGTACCCTTGCTCTCGTGTTGTTCGAGCTGACGAAACAGCCGGAGGTCTACTGAAGGTGTCGATCAAGGGGAGTTTTCGCAACGTCTCCTGTAGGACGCCTGTGGTATCTCAGAGGCATCTGGGGGTCAACTGCGATAATCCCAGAGCAAGAGTCATCGGCGAAGTTATGGTCATCCGAAGTCAAGGAGTTGAAATCAATGGTTAGCTACATGCTGCAACTGCTTTTCCATTGTATCTTAAGCAATGTCTTCGGCGCGTACCAGTCAAAATTCTCTACAATGTAATATTTAAATTCACTGTAATTACTTCCAAATTTATATTGAACGGAAGCTTACTGAAAATCCATATATTTTCAACAAGCTTTCGTTGCATAGAAAAATATATAACTTTGACTATAAACAAAAAAAATTAGATGTGCAAAATTTAATTTCATGTTAATCTGACATAATAAACACATAACACACAATTAACAACACTAAATATAAATTGACATATTACAAAACAGAAATAACTGACTGAATAGCTGCTAGAAAAAACGGTTACGTGCTGTAAAAATCAAAACAAACCTATCCTAAACCATAGTACGAGAGCCCAAGAGGAGAAAAAGGCAGTTATCTCACCCCAATATTTGATTACTTTAATGAAAACTATGTATAATTAAAAGTCAAAATTGATGAGTTTTCCAAGTATAGGTAGGGGAATAAAAAATGGCTGTTGTTTCGAAGCGATAAAAAAAATTAATTTTTCATTCGAAGCTCTATATCATAAAAAGTAGGAACGACACAAGAAATTCTAAGTGAACGTCATTTAAAGAAGAGTAATTTTGCTAAAATATGAGCCCTAATAGAGTTATATACGTTACATAGTTTTCGAGATATAGCTTTTTAAAAAGCAACATTCCATAAAAATGTTGTATGGGACGTACTGAAAGATAAGTAGTTAGTGAATTTATTTTGAAAAATTTATATGTCAAAAACCATTTAACGTACAGATGTCTATTAGCACTCAAATTAAAGCTAGTTTAATGAGCTATAAAGTATTTTATGATGTTTATCTTCGTAGGAGTAATAGTTTGCATGAAATTCGCTAAAATAAATTGATTTACAGTTGTTTAGACAAATTTTAATTTGCCAAATTTATATTCATATGTGAATATCATAAAAACTACTTCTTCTACGAAGATAAGTGTCATAAACTACTTTATAGTAAGTTTATGGATTTTTTCAAAAATCCAACATTTTATACGAACAACTAGAAATTAGCATTTTGTGAGTTTATTTTGTCAAATATCATAAAAACTACTGCTCCTACAAAGATAAACATAATTAACTATTTTTTAGTAAATTTAACTAGCTTAAATTAGAGCGCTGGTAGACATCTGTACGTCCAATGGTTTCTGAAATATAGTTTTTCATAAATCAAACTTATTATCCGAACAACTATAAACTCATTTATTTTAGCAAATATCATGAAAATAAATTCACTAACTACTGATCTTTTAGTACGCCCCATACAACATTTTTTTGGAATGTTGCTTTTTAAAAAGCTATATCTTGAAAACTATTTAACGTAAATAAGTCTATTAGGACTCATATTTTAGCAAAATTACTCTTCTTTAAATGACGTTCTCTTAGATTTTCTAGTATTGGTTAGTTTTTAAGATATAGAGCTCCGAATGAAAAATTAATGTTTTTTTAAGGTTTTGGAACAGCCGCCATTTTTATTCTCCCTACCTATACTTGGCAGACTCATTTTGACTAGTAATTATACATAGTTTTCATTAAAGTAATCAAAAATTGGGGTGAGATAACTGCCTTTTTTTCTTCCCGGCTCTCGGACAACTAGGCGATCAAGTCAAACACGAGGCCAATTTGGATTATGATGCTCGTTTGCAATGTCTGGGGTGAAATTCCGTGTACCATGGACTTTAAAATGTATTCGCAAAAATTTGTTCTATGAATTATTATTGATACATTTCTCTATTTCATTCATATCAATTTATTCTTTTCAATTTTTCATCTCTTTCTGATCAACTTACAATTTTTTTATATCTACTAAATATATCCTCATTAACTAATTGAAAATGAAAACAACACCAATGTGTGATAAGGTATTCATTATGAAATATTTTCTTCAGGATCATTTGGAAGATATGGTGTGGGTGAATGAACACTTGTCAGATTTAGAAACGAAGCTGCCAAATATTGATTGATTGGTTTTTGTTTTCGGTTCCAGAGAAGTGTGTCTATTTATACACACGTGATAGCATTTCGTGCGATTTCCCATATATACTTTAGTGGTTCCATTGACCGATGAATCAGCAATTATGACTACGAAAGTTTTTGAATGAGAAAAGATTAAAATATTCTATAGAACCGGTGAGTGGACTTTCTATAGGACCGGTGGTTAATTAACACATATTACAAATAGCTATCTGTTACGGAGTTCATTTTAATTAATACAAATTAAATTGTAAACTAGGTGGAGGGGGGGGGGTATTTAGAAGAACAACTTCATTCATCACAAATGGCATATTGTTAGGAAGGAAATATCGGTTATGGTTAATCATAAAGGTGGTTAAGGTTCAGGTCTTTTTTTTCTTTTTCCATTTCGTGGCCCACCAGGGTTAGAATAGGTTGTCACCTCTACATATCTCCTCCGTATGTTAGAAATGACTAGGAATGTTGGGTGTAGTATCTACTGAGGCTGATTGAGTTGAAGTGTTGAAACAGCGCCATTTCTTACTCTCCCTACCTTTACTTGGCAGACTCATCAATTTTGACTAGTAATTATACGTAGTTTTCAATAAAGTGTCAAAAAATTGGGGTGAAACAACTGACATTTTTCTCCTCTTGGGCTCTTGTAGTATCAGAGGCGATGTTAAAACAATATAATTAGTGTTTCAATTTTAAACATTAAAAGGTTTACTTTCATATATATAGCATCGAACAAACGAAAAATACATAAGATAAAATTGATAAATATAAAAAAATATATATAATAAATAAGAAATTAATGAAGTTGAGACCAGATATGTTTTACGCCCTTAAACAATAACAAATAACCAACCAACCCCTTTCTTCATCCTTTCGTATGTTAGAATTGATTAGGAGGGTGAAAATAAAAGTTAAGGGTATTATAAAAAAAACAAACAATGAATAAACCTTATGTTTACTGATGACCAAGTAATATCAGTCCAAGATATATAGGACATCAATTGCATGCTCAGAAAAATGATATAATCTCATGAAAAGTGAGAAGCTTAATATCAATTAATAAAAACCCATGACACCTGATTTTAACGGATGATTTAGTAATTGAAATAAAAAAGGTGAGGAGAATTAAAATGTACAATAGTGGAGGAATTTCCAGTGATATTGAAAATTTAATAGGAAAATTAGGCAGGTAGAAAATGGGCTTAGCAGTTTTTAGAAAATTATTTATTAAAATTAAAAATTATTGAATCATATATATTAAGTAAATGCGATAACTGTGAATGACTTATGTATTAGAACACATAATAATATGTTGTGAAAGAGCCACAAGAAAGAAACCTTTGAAATTGAAAGTGGTGTATCTATTTCGGGCCAAACCTGCAACCAATGGGACTTTGAGTTCTTCATGTATAATTTTATTTGGGACTTGATAAGAAGCATTAAGGCTGTCTAATGGTAAATAAAAGATACGGGGAAAATGGGATGGTTACAATTTCGTACATCCAAATAGTACTAATAGTCATAGTATAACATAGTTTTTTCAACTAAGTGTTCAACACGGAATCTGCTTGCAGTTTCATGTCCTTTACTCTGTTAAATTCCTCCAGAGCTTATATATACACGCCAGTACCAAGAGACTGATATCCAAATCTATTTTTGAGTCTATAACGACATTAATTCAACACTTCCTAAAAGAATATTAGCTAGGATAATTGAATTATAGAGAAGAATGACAAGAAAATCCAAACGATGAAGGATAATAGAATATAAGGACTGATGAAGGTGGAAAATAGCATCCATAAATGGAAAATGATTAAGATAATTTATTTATCTTGAAAGAATGTCTGAGGAAAGATTACATCAAATAATTATAAGTGAAAGTTAAAAGAAAGACCTTTAGTAAAATAGAAAGATGAGGTGTAAAAAAATCCAGTCATCTACATAGAGAAGAGTGGAAAACAATTTTGAACAAAATTTAGGTCAATAAAACCACATCAGAGGAAAATTCGTTAAAAAAAATTGTAAATACACAAAATGTAAAGTTTTACAATTCATTACGACAATAAAATAGTACTGTTGCATACCCCAGGAGAGGTTTATGAACTTGCAGATGAACTGATGGACTGTCTCCGGTTGCTCCGATCAGATTTCCAGAGAAGCCGACCGGAGGCGGGACTCCCCCACAATAGGCACCTTCGTTCCGCTGGACAAAGACAATGGTCGGGAGCAATGGCCTCTACTGTCGTCATCGGATATGTCAGGGTGTGCAGATTGGTTCGGAAGATCAACAGAATGTCTTGGTATAGTTTGAGTCTAATAATTAGATAAATATATTAGATACATACATAAATATACATAATAAGGCCAATCAGGACAAATGGAGTTGAGCTTTCGGGCTCCACTAAACCTTCGAATTCCTCTCGTATTCAATTATTATAATCCAAAATCCTTCGTAAAATCCTCAATGCTCCTTACTTTGTCACAAATAAAATCATACATAAAGACCTTAATGTTTCCTATGTAATCCATCTAGCCCGAACCAGATATCATTCCTTCCATTACAAACTCTCTAACCACTCAAACCCCCTAGTTTCTAATCTTGCATCCTCTTCCATTCCTGACAATCCTTCGAGGCGCCTGAAAAGAAGATGGTCACGATCAGCTAATGTAAAATGTCATTTGAGTGCTACCGATGGGTAGTTTCTCTACACGCCTGTAACACTCTAATTTAACTTAGATCAGAATTACTAAATGTATTATAATGTACAGTTGTAAATAGCAATAAATAAATATT
>NW_027115901.1:295615-301216 GCF_000696795.3 Halyomorpha halys
TACTCTTTTAAATTTTAAATATATATTTATTGTGTAATATTACATTCTGTCATCTTTATAATCAATGATAATAGGGTTCATAGACATTCAGCCTGGGGAACTCCTGACCGAGCTCTACCCTCTCCAACAATAAGAGATCTGTTTTAATTATACAATTATTCTGAATAACGAGGTATTAAGCGACGACATAAAACATTATGAATCGATACCACGCACCAAGCTAGTGACGGCGGAGGTAGCTCTCTGTATTCCACAGCAGTGTCCTGTGACTCAAGGCGCATGATGTTCCAGGACCTCTTTGCTGTCTCCTGCATGTCAAGCAGCATCCTCTTCTTCTTATTGCCTGGACCGGGCTTTATGTCAACCTTCGCCGATCTACCGGTCCAAGGATCTTTAAAGGAATTTCAAGGGTAGTCTGCTCCAAGATGAAGGAGAGAATATTAATTTTAGTTTAACTAGAATTTTATGCTTAAATAGTAATTACTAGAAGACCCAGCAATGCTATATTTGAGGATGTATATACAGTGATTGAACACTATTCAAACTTTGACATTAATTAATATATACATGAAGTGATAAGACGGTAACTATACTAACATAAATTGTAACAGCTAACTTTGCTGTATAATCGATGCATCTATCATATATACTACAATTAAAACTTCTCTTAATAATACAATTAAAGCTTCTTATGCAATTAAAGGAAAATTACAAAAAAAAATTCTAAATTAATTTTCCTAAATGATTAATTAATTGTTCATAATGTTAGTGGAAATATACTTAGCACTACTGTAAAGTAAGCCATCGATATTTCCAGTCGTTTTTAATCATACAGCTGTATTAATATTATCACTATGGTGAAACAATTCAGTCAGACTAGCCTATGAATGTTTTGTAGGAGTCAAACAAAGTTGATATTCATTTTAGCAACTCGAGAAACCCTTATTTCGCACTTATAAAGACATTGAATCTGATTTTATAAAAAAAAAAAAAAAAAATCATTTCATAGAATCAGAAATATTCTTTAGTGTCAAATGATTGGCATATAATAACTATGAAAAAATGTATACTTTGAGAGAAGCTGCCAAATATGCTAAAAACTTTTTAATACTTTCTTTTAACCGAAAAAATCGGGCCAGCCCACGACCCTCCGGGAAAATCCTCAACATCCTGAACTAAATTCTCAACATTCTGAACCAAATCCTCAACATCCTGAACCAAATCCCCAACATCCTGAACCAAATCTCCATCAAAATTGGATAAACGATATGGTAGTGCATTAAGTACCAACAAATAATTTTTTTTTTTAATAATTTATTTATTGATATTTACAACTGTATACATATATACACATCAATTAAATTTTTTGTAAGTGATATTATGACATGATAAAAACATGTGGAGAATCTACCCATTGATAGAATGCCAAAAACATTTCTAAAGGGGAAGATCTCGAGGCCATCTTCTTTTCAGACCCCTAGGAGAATTATTAGGTAGTGAAGGAGAAGCCAGGTTAGAAACGAGTTGGTTTGGGTGGTTGGGAAGTTTATTATGGAAGATATCTGGTTCTGGCCAAATCGGCAACATAGGGGACATTGAGGTCCTGATGGATGATTTGATTTGTGACAAAATAAGGAGCATTAAGGATTTTACGAAGGATTTTGGACTGTAAGGATTGGATTTGAGAGGAATTAGATGGTTTAGTGGAGCCCCATAGCTCAGCTCTGTATGTCCAAATAGGCCTTATAATAGTCATGTAGATCAGTCTTTTGTAATGGATTGGAAGTTTGGACCGTTCCAACAAATAAATATTCATTATTATATATTAGATGGCATTCCTAATTTTATCAGTGGCATCACAGTTGTAAAATTATCCATAGTGCCAATATGTTCTTATTTATACAATTTTGCCCCACCCAACTAAAACTAAGGGGCAATTGTGTACCAGTATGAAATAAAAATGAAAAGTATACTATAAAATAATAGTGACCATAAAAATAATTAACAGTACCTACCTGCTATGAGATTGGAGTGAATCATTCGAATGTGTACACGCTCCCCAGCAATGCAAAACATGAAAGTGATTTTCATTAATAGATGATGACACACTGTTCTGGATCTTACCATCTCAATTTGCTTGGCTTTGAAAATATTTAAAACCTTACTTAGATATATATGGCTGAATTCAAAGTACATCTCCACTAAATTTATGAAAAATACAATTGAAGCTTCTCTCTTTTAGGAAAATGAGAACTTTTTAATTAATTTTCCTGAAAGATTAATTAATTTTTCATAATGTTAGTGGAAATGTATTTAGCACCACTGGTAAGTAAGCCATCGTTATGTTCAGTCGTTTTTTAACAATATAGCTATAAAGTTCTCATAAATGGGCTCAAAATCAAAGGACAAGTTTTTGAATTTCTGTAGGTGCTATCCTCATTTAGCTAGAGATATGGGATTGGTGGCATTTCATAGTATATCCTCTTTCATGTTATGTACAATATTGACATGGCATCCATTTTCAATATGGATACAATTTCAATATTTCCAGAGCGATGAAATTAAAAAACGAGTGGACCTATTGAGATATGTCAGTAAAAATTACTGAGGTAAAATTTCACTTTTTTCCTGTTCTATATCAATAGAACAACTTCAGATATGCATTTGTCCCGGTTGACCTTACATCTCAACTCTTCTAGCGGTTCTAATCTCGGAAATCGAACTTCTGCTAAATCCCCTATAATTACAACTGCAGCCTCCCACTGCCTTCGCAATATCTAACGGGAAGACCCGGAGAATTTCACGACCTCACGAAGAAGTAGCGGTGAGGAGACAACTCGGTAATTGAGGATGTTGTCATCGGCCCAGGGTCGAGCCTCGCTGTCGCAAGAGAACTGAAGCAACGCTGATTCCAACTTCCAGTATATATTAGTTATTGCAGGCTACCCTTCCTATTCAACTCGCAGCTTATTGTTTCTTATTTCTTGATTAGTGCCTCTGTTTTCGACACTGCCTCAAGGACTGCAGTTGCAGAAAGATGGGAGGAAATTTCGCGATAAGTGGAAACATACCATTATTTTTTTTTTCTCGAAATAATGGAAAAAAAAAATCATCATGCCGGGATATCCTAGCAGCCGTCTTATCGATTCTACCTAAACTGTCTTTGAGTATAACTACATATTTTTAATTTTGTGAACTAAAATGTAAAATATATCATTTCGACTACCTCATGAAACATACATCTGCAAAAAATTATAAAAAATAGTTTCTAGCTCTTAACATAGAAACAACAATTATTAATTAGATGATTATTTTAATAAAGTAAGAAAGTTTTTTTTTCTATAAATCCAATAGAAAAAGTTAATAGTTAGAGTCTTACTAATTAAACTCCATTAATTTGTTAATATGCTGAGGTGAAAAAATTCCAATTAATTAGTGATTATTTACTTTTCCTTTGTTTTTCTATCTGTTTTTTTTTTAATATTTCTTCTCCCCCTATTATGTATATTACCATTTATTGTTCACCTAATTTAAATACTTTTTTACTATGTTTACTTTACAAATTATTTTGTTATTGTGGCATAACTGCAATCCCCATTCCTCCCAATACCAACTGTCACTTTGTTTTTGACTGCCGTCAAAACAGGTATGCATTCTGTCTCATCATTTGATTTATATATATTTTTTTCTTTTTACATCTCTTTATTTGTATTTTGTTTAATATTTCTTCTCTCATCTATCTGTTACTATTACCCTTTTCATTTACTATTTACAACTTTTAATTTTTCTTATTATATCTTACTTTTTTACATTTTAAAACCTGTTATTTTACACTTATGTTAATTTCTCTTTTTTTCCTTTATTTAACTATAGTGTTTGTATCTTTTTTAGCCCTGCAACGTGGGGCGAAACGTTGGCTCAATAAAATAGTATAATTATCTACTATTTGAGTTTGTTTTTTTTACCGCACCTGGACCATATTCCATTTATCTATACACACGGTCAATCAATAATCTTCCAGAAAATTCCAATTAAAATGTATTGATATTCTATTCTACTAAAAATATTAACTAATTACTAATTAACACAGTTAACTATAAAAGAGATACAAAAAATTTAAATACACATATGGATATAATAAATAGGTTGGCCATATAAATATAAATCAGTGAAAATATTTAGAAATAAAAATTGTCCAATTGAAAAAAACATAATTTTTAACGTTTAAATAAATCAATTGGTATCCATGTTAAGTCTCAAAACTATTATATCATCAACGTTTCGGCCATCAGAGACAACCATAAACATAAATTTAAACCTCACATCCAATTATTTAAAATCGTTTTGAAGGCTGTTCTACACAAGTCACAAATTACAAATCAAATCACCCTATTTTGTCAGAATTTCATTAATTTTTAAAACTTTTAATTTTAGATCAACTAAACACTATAAACTATTACATAAACTTTTACGAATGTTTATTGAATTTTTATCCTTTATAAAGTTTATATCCTTTTTTTTCTATAAAAATTTATTTATTATACTGACAGAGATCTAAATGAGATAGAATTGGGTAAATAGTAGAAGAGAAAAAAATGAATAATATTATAAAAAGTAAAAAGATGAAAAAAAAATGAAAATGTAAAAAAGTAAAAGATTAAAAGTAATTAAAACTGAAACAATAAGAACAAAATAAATCATTTATTACTATCATGTATTAAAATACATGATAGTAATAAATGATTTATTACTATATAGGACAATTATTTATTATTCTTGTATTTCATAGGCATATACAGTAAATATTTTAATATTTATAACTTAAATTTATAAGTTATTATATAATAATAACTGCTTTTTGAATATTTTTTTTTTCATTTTAAAAATGATTTTTTGTTGTATGTATTTTTCGTACAAATTTTAGTATACATATACTTTATATTTTAGTAAACTTTAATCCCTCCCAGAAGCCCGTACTCTGTAGATTTTACCCCCTCTTACCCTTTCTGAAGGTAAGGTTGGTTACATTAGAGAAAGAAAGCTGCAGAACAACTAGTCCAAAAAAAAATGGTAATCGGTAACTTCAATATTGCACTGTACGTGCATAGCAACCCCGCATTGAGCCTAGCTGCGGTACTGCACTATACGTGCATAGCTATATCTGCATCTAGGTTTAATTGACTTTCTAAAACCTCATTGATCCATAATTGATGGAGGATGGGGTAGTTCTACGCTCGGCTGGTTCTACTTTAGTCGTGACCGTAGCGCTGCCTGGGAGGGAATGAAAATACTTATATAACGATCGGAGAAGGACCTTAGGGTCAGAGTTACAGATAGGTCAAATATGAAAAAAGTAAACTTTTTTTTTTCCAATGTGAATTACAAAATTTTATTAACTAAAATTTATTTATAGCTATATATTTAAGAAAGTTTGTTGTTTATTCTCCGACGTTTCGGCCAATTATTAACGAGGCACCTAAAATATTGTTATTATTTACTTAAAATTATAACAATATTTTATTATTATATGCACCAAAATTCATTTTGTTTTTAACAAATTTAGTTTTAATACCTTTAATTCTTTAAATGTTCAACTATTTT
>NW_027115901.1:301266-323052 GCF_000696795.3 Halyomorpha halys
TAGTAAAAGATTTAAATTTATTTATGTTTTAATATTGCGAGATTTTTGCACTATTTTTTAATTTTTTTTTGTTACCACGTTTAACAACCAAGTCACAAATATGAAATACCATTTATTTAGATTTATCTAAAATAATTTGAGTTTTAAAGTAAAACAACATGAAATTCCACCGATTTCATAAAGAAATGTAACTTCGATATTGTTTAATTGTTGTAGGATTAAAAATTAAATATAATCAGAGGGGTTTTCAATATTCCTAGAGCATCATTTTTTTCCAACACTTCTTGCAATTGAATATTTATTTTCTAAAAATAAATTTTAGAAAATCTGTTCCTATATGTATATGTCAGGTTCACTCTTACAAAAATTAAGATGTATATCTATGAACATATTAAGATATACTTGCTTTACTTTAAGCTAAATCCTTTTGTTTATTCAAAGAACAAATGTTGTGCACTCTTTTGTCCTTTGAAGGCCGACAGTACCATCTCTTTAAAGATAAGGAGAATAAAATAACCGCGGAATGCGGAAAATCATCTTGCCGAGTAAATGTTATGTCTCTTCTCAAGGAAATTGTAACTTGATGTGTGAAAGACCGTTTAAGTGTTTTCACTCCTATCTTAAAGCTGAACAGTATTTTTCAAGGATGTCTTCAGTTTTGCATCTATTATATTTGTTTTATGTTTGGTTTGACTTTACATAGCTGTCGGATGATAAATTTGTTTAACGGATCGAACGGGGTTAGCTGATCACTGGAGAGGATCTGAGAGAGTGAGGTAGGGAGAATAAAATTGTCAAGGTAATGAAATAAAATTCTTAAATGTAATAAAATTGTTAAATTGATCAAAAGAAAAAATATATATATTTGTATTTTATGTTTGTTGTATTAATGATAGTAGTTGAAAGGAAAGGAAAAAAAAAATTGTTATATCATGTGAATATATGTATTGTATATATGTCCGATCATGGATTGATTGGTATGCTCTGTATTGTTTGGCAGCATGACAAAATAAAGCATTTCTCTCTCAATTGAGGTATTTAAGATATAAAAAAATCTTTACCCCAGCAACTCATGAAGTGATAAGGGTTTATACGGTATTTTGTAAGGAAGTACTGTTACGAGACCAACGGTTGTACAAGGAGGTGATTTGGACTGAATCACGATCGACCACTAGATTTTTACCAATTAAGAGTACCCACTCTATAAGGCTGGATAGACCCCGGAGGGCTTCCGAATGCACAAGGTTGACTACAGGAACAAATAATCATCGGCTATAGTGGACTGCAATCAGGATATTTATCGAATAAATCCTTCAAAAGTTTTTAAGGGAGGTCTTCATAACTTGGGTCATCTGTCACGGAATGACACATGTGGTAAATGCATGCCTCGTTCCTCTGTATATCGGTCATACTTGCGATCATATACGTCGTAGGATACCATCATAACACTGTGAAGTTGTTACGAAGCTATGGATATTATTACACGGGACGGATATCGAACCCGGACCGAGTGACTATATGCAGGATGGCCAGTGGGTGTCATCGCTTCCTGTTCAGGAGAAAGTGGCACAGGAGGAGAAATCATATTCATAATCCTTACTGTGCTTTTTATCTCTTCCTGGATTAAATTTCACTTTTTGTCCTGTCGCCTTTATCTTGACGATAATAGATGTCTTTAGTGTCCTCGCAGATCTTTTAATCCTGTCCTGTAAATGATCAGGTGATTAATTGTATATTAATGTAAAAAAAACTTCTCTGAAGTTTCTTACTACATTGCAATATGTCTTCACATTAATAATTGAGCGTTCGGGAATCTAATCTTCCAGACTAAAATAACGTGTGTGTATAAAGATTAAGTAATCGACTTTCGGGATTTTCGACCGAGTCGGACTTCCCCCGTTAGATGAAAGAAGAGAATTATCCCTTCTTAAGGGAGTTCGTTTACGGGTGGAAGGAGGAGTAGGGGCCCACGCATTTTAGGATGGGAATCCAGGGATTGATCACCCGACATCAGCTAGTCATCGGAAGAAGAGGAAGCTGACCCAAACTGAGACAAGGAGGGCTAGAGACCACCCTTAGCGGACGGATGCAGGGGACTTGCTGCAGTCCCATCAGAAAGGTGCTTAGCCAAGCCCTGGACTGTACTACAGTAAAATTAAAAATTGTTTCCAATTAAAATCAAATCAAAAATTAAATGGAACCCACTAACACTATTGTATATATAATTGGAGAAGTTTGTCGGGGGGTGCGGTCAGCTTGTTCATAAATAAACAAAACCATATTTATTTATTTTATGCTGTCGTTTCGACCTGAGTTTCAGGTCTTCATCAGGGGTTATGGCGTAGAAGGTAGGCCTGCAACTGATTCTTATATATTGTATATATAATTGTATAATAAGAATATTAAAAAATAAATTATTGATTTTCGGAAACTTTTAAATGCTCAAGGGTTTATTAAAGTTTTAGTACTATCCCACAGCTGCCTCACCCCGTATACCAGGAATGGTGAGGAAGATGATAAAAAAATAATTAGATAATGGATAAAACCATATTAGTGCAGTACAAAGGCAATACATATCACATCAATAGCACAGAACGACTCATCAGGGCCGTCGGCAGCTCAGAAAGTTGAGGCGTATGTCTTAGGTATTAATCAACCTGGGGACTGTAGGGGCGCCGGTTCGAATCCGGCCTGGGGGGTCGATTTATATTTCTGTAGCTGTCCCACGAAATGTACGCTTGACCCTCGCCATGATTGTTAGAACAAGCAGTTTAAAAAAAAAAACACACAAATATCTAAGTACTTGTTGGTCCTATTATAAGCGCGGAAATTCTTGCTATGACACTGAAAAAAAAACAACAAAGAATCAGGCACTGCTTATTTTTAGAACATTTGGTTTTGGCCTGGAGAGCAAAGCACGTAATCTAACATACGGACCATAAGTGTGCAATCATGTTTCCAATTCTAGGTGCACCTTTCGTTTCACTGCAACTAGCGAATTTGTGGCTCCTGCGGTCGAGTTTTGGTTGCTGCGTATTTGAAATCGTGTGAAAATTACGCTTTCTCTGACATGTTGCACTTTGCTACAGTGTTTTGTGAATTAGACTGGATTTTTAAAAAGCTTTTATATGAAATTTGAAAAATATATGAAATTTGATTCTCAGTTCCATTTCTCATTGATTCAATTCATAAATTTCGATCCCCTATTCAGAAATACATGCTGGAGTGATAATTGATTGCTTTGCTGTAATAGTGACATATCTGACAAAAAAATAATTTTTTTTTTTCTATTTAATGTATTTCTTATGTAGAAGTGATTTGGTCAGAACTCCACTCCACCAGAGCTCGACCACCAGATGTTTCTCTCTTTAAGTGTACTCACTTTAAAAGGCTAATGTTTACAATAGTAGTAGTATAGTAGCCTAATGTTTTCAATTACTATAGTGTTGGATTATTTTTTTGCAGGCCTACTACCTTTATGATAATCTGTAGTTGAGAAAATAACACTGCAATACTATCTTTGAAATACGTTCAGTTCAAAATAAAATCAAAAATTTATTTTTAGTCATAATTTTCACTATTTAAACAAAACAGCCATAGTTATATTTAAATAAGAACCGTAATTAAACCAATCTTAAGACCGTAATAATTGAGAAAAATAGAAAATTTTTATTATTTGTGAACGTTTTTCTTCTGTCCAAAAAAATTAAAAAAGTGAAAATTATATAAATGCTGAACATTTAAACAGTTGAAAAAGGAAATTAATTTAATTTAAAAATAACTATATCCTTAAAAAGTGATATATCCATTTAAATTAAAACCCAATAAATACAAAAAAATACTAATTATTATTTTTCTTATTGTTGCAGGTAAGAGATCTTATTACAACATAAATTCAAAAGAATCCTTCACTCTTGTAAGTCTATCTGTACTGAAAGCAATTATTATTAGTTATTGAGACTTGTTTTAGAGTTTTAAATGAAAAAAAAAAATTGAAGTTTTACAAATGACCATTAAGCAATAAAGGGTTTTTATTGAAGAATTCTTTCTCCTGCATTAATTATTAGTGCATTGACCAATACATTGAAGAGCATTTCGAAAATTTGCATATACATTGCATTAATTGCCTACTTAAACGGTAAATAAATTGCTATGTATGATTCATCTTCGGGATCCATCCCTCTCCGAGACCCTCATCTCCCATTTTTATAACGAGTTGGAGTGACATTACCCTTTTTTACTGTCGTATTTCCTCGAACAAGTTAACCAACGCCGTCGTCCATTATTCATCCCAGATCTCCTTAAATTCCAATCCTTATTTCATTTCCAGGATACCCGTCCCAGTATGCAAAATTATCTACAATGGCCCACCACTGCAGCTTTTAACTGATCATTCCTTATCTAATCCATTTATGAAAATCCATTGCTCTATGCAGTGTTCTTTACATATTTACTTACATACATTACATACATTACTTACATATTTACTTACATATTTTTATATATTTTCTTTTTCATTTAATTATTTATATTTACATAAAAATACTCCTTATAAATTTGATGTTAGATTATAATGGTATGATAAAGGCATATAGGGAAACTACCCATTGGTAGCACTCCAATAACATTTCTATAGTGGAAGGTCTCGAGACCATCTTCTTTTCAGGCGTCTCGGAGGATTGGCAGAGATAGAAGAGAAAGCAAGGTTAGAGACTAGTGGATTCAGGTTAAATTTTTCCATACTTATATATTTATTTTCTCTATATACATATTCTCACTTGAGTCAGTCAATATTTATTTCTCGACAGTATAAAATTCTTACTCTGCAGCTGTATATATGGGATGGCATGTACCCACGAGTGTATAAAACATCTAATTCTGTGTTTTTGTGTAAGTTTCGAAAATCGTTCTGGGGTGAACTGTGACTTAGACGTTATATCTGAAATAAATCTTCCCAATACTCTCGGAGAAATGTTACGGCCTACATACAAGCGGTTGTTTTTTTGGTGTTTACATCTCTAAAACATGTAAAACCTGATATTTTGAGAGGATTTTTTTTTGTAGCTTAAAAAAGTTCATTATTGAACATAATATACCAAAAAAATGTCTTTTCCAATGTAGGATAAAATATAATTTAGATTTTCTTATCAACTTAAATAAATTAATATCAAGAAAAATGATAAAGAAATCGTGAGTGAAAGATTCGATCAAACCTCTCGTGAAAGTAAGTTCAATAAATTTTAAGTCCGGCTAAGTTGGGTCGAACTTTCTCTGACACTCACTTCATAAATGAACATTCTAATTTTTTTTTTTTGTAAATAAAAGCCTGTTTCACATTTTTTATAGTTGTTAGAAAACGGTAAACGTGCATAAATATATGACTACATCAAGTTATGCTAATAGAAGAATTATTACCATACGTGAGTAATTAATCAACTTTACTTGTGAAAAATTAATTTGTGACTGAGTAGAAGTTTAATTTTGGTTTCTGAGGACCTAAAATAAAATTAAAAGTACTTAAAAATCAGCCCGACAACCATCTTCGTCGTCAAATGCCGTGATATGCAACCAATAATGAAAAATTGTTTGATTAGAGATACAATTAGTGTTCACAGTATCCCTCGAAAATATTTAAATTCGTATATATGCGACTTTATGTGGCGGCGTATTTATAAGGAACGAAAGATATTTTTCGCAATTTGAAATGACATTATAGAATTTAAGAAGATACAGAAAAAATATAAAGTTTTTTTTTTTTATTACAATCAATGGTCCCTTAGTAAAAATAAATAAATGAAATTACATTCTGAGCTTAGGAAATTTTGTTACTTTTTTTTTGTAAGATTCAGCTATGGCAAGTACGAAACTGGACATCATGTCCTAAATCAAATTTTTTTATAGATTATGCCTTTTAATTTTTTTTTTTGAAGGGTAACAATACATCTGCCACTATCGGGACAAAAGTATTCTATTTGTAGTATTCTTGGTGTTCATTCATACTATATATAAAGAAAAAAATACAATTGGACTCCGAAAATTAAATGAAAAACTGATAATAATAAAATATTAAATGAATTACAAATATGAGATGTTTTCAATAGACTGTAGCTCTAAAATGGCTCTAAAACAATTTTATAGAAGTTACTAGTATCATTATTTAATTTTTTTCTGTTTAAAGACTTAAATATTACTTTATAATGATTTAACGTTGTTTTTTTTATTATATGTTAGGAAGCGAGGTAGCTTAGTAAGGAAGGCGCTGTGTTACTTATACCCTGATCCAGGCTAGAACCCCCATCCAGCATATAATTATTTATTCTGATACAGTAGCTGTTAGTAAACCTTAGGGTTGGAACTCTTCTAGACCTATTCTCAATAAATTGGATAACGTTAATTGCGGAAAAAGCCTGGCGGTTAAACTTTATTATGAACAAATCACCACCACAACCGTTGTTCAAGAAACAGTACTGAACCCCTGACCCTTCATCGGTTGTAGTCGTACAGATTTTTTTTTTATTATTATTGTATATATATTTTTTTTGTTACTCCAAGGTTCTGAAACCCACCCATTTTTTGTGTTATTATTTTAATGAGGCGTGTCTCAGAATATATAAAGAATTTTAAGAAAAAGATAGGTCCACTCCCAGTTACCTACAGTTAACGGAACAGGTTCAGGACATCCTGTTATAAATTTTATATTTATCAGTTCTGTTGTTGTCACTCTAAAATTTTATTTTATCTTAATTTCTTTTTTTTTCTCCTCATCTTTATCTCCGCATCCACGAGGTCAAGAAGGGTCTCTCGCAGCCTGAAGTGCATTACTAAATTATGCAACTATGCAGTGGGACTTGCACTTTTACTCAGAGCTGCAAATAGCCAGCCACCCACAGGAGTGCAGCGGACTGTGCCAACGGCGGTGAAAGTGAATGTCCTGCTTTCTAAGCCCAGTCACCGCCGCGCGGTTCATCAATCCTTTCTAAGTTTTCTCTCAAGTTTGTTTAGCTAAGTAAGGACTTTATCTTACATGATATCAGTTATCGAGACATAAAAAAAATCTACATAAGGACTATATTGTCAAATTAATTACTACTTCTAACCAAAAATATTTTCATCGTTTTAACGCTGCACAATATTTGTTTTGAACCATTTTGAAAATTTTTTTGATTTAACATTATTAATATTTGATCTATTCATTTATTATAGTTAATTTAGTGTCCCTTTCGCTCCACAAGGTATTATTGTATTTTCTCTTATTGATTCTTTATAAGAAATTATTAATTATATTTATATACTACTCTCTTAATTATATGCATATAAACTCTGATTGACATATGGATAAATGAAATGGTTAAAATAAGTATTTTATACGATATAATAATAAAGTTATATGTCTTTATGGTTCCATTAAATGGTGACAGTATTCTATCGTCGTATTACTGTTATGAAAGTGAGATAGTGCATCAATCCGGTAATCCCTATAATGCATTTCCCCCTCTTGAAGTTGAAAAACTATCAAAATACAATAATATAACAGAATAATATTATTATATATAATTATATATAATATTATAATTATATATAATAATATTATATATATAAATATAACAGAATAATATTTTTCCACTCAATTGCCTGTACTGTTGATTAGGTGGATGAGGTACGAAAATTTACTTACATATTAAGTACTATATCAACTTTCACGTGTGAAAGCACTGCCACGACAGTTATTCTGTCATGTCTGCAATTATCATACATTTTACATCGTGAAAGTGGTTGAGACAATCGCTGCAATAGTTAGAAATTATCGCTACGTGAAAGTGCGTTTAAGCAGCTGTTTGTGCCTTCATAGTTGCAATGAATACATTATATCATTTAACATGTTTTTTTCCAGAAAAAAATTTCCATTAGCGTTAGTAATGTATACGGAAGCTTTGTATTCGAGCCTAAAAATAGAAAAAAAGGGAATGTACGGTTCTCAACTCTAAGATCATCAACACCCTTTATTTATTATTATATAATAATAAATTTATTAATATGATAATGAATATATGAAAACAAACTAACATGCGTTTTGTGACCTAATTACAAATCTCATGAAATATGTTATGACAGAGGTCGCTAGTAGTCCTTTCTCTAGGACGTCCTTTTCTCCCTAATTACCCACATTATTTGAGAATGGTTTGGTTAATGTTTTCAATGTAACAGCTCGAAATTATCGTAATGGTCTTTAGTGATGGCATTGACATTTCTGAGGACACCCCCAGGACAATATACAATACATGACATTGCCAGCTAGGCTACGGTAGCTGACATATTTAGTTCAAACCGAAGGTCAACAAATTTAAATAAAATATAATTTATAATGAGGTGTAGATAGTTGACCGTTTTGTTCTATAGCCCTGATGATGACCTGAAACTCAGGTCGAAACGTCGGCATAAAATAAATAAATATGGTTTTGTTTATTTATGTTTTTTTTTGCTGACCGCCCCCCCCCCCCCCGACAAACTTCTCCAATCATTAAAATATAATTTATATGGATTTAGTGAATTACACAATTTCTTCCTTATTAAACTATAATAGTTTATTTCATATCATACAGCAACGTTTCGGGAGATTTCCCCCATCTTCAGGCTGCTAAAAAACAAATTCAACAAAACCATAAACATGTGCTTATAACAACATTAATATATCATTTACAATCAAAGAACTATTTATAAATTATTTACTTGATAACAAAAACCTATATATGATATATAATTTTCTCCTATTTGTCTTATTTGCTAATATATTATAATATTAATGTCATTGTTGAGTAAAAACTTTCTATTAGTCATACATTGTAGGAGAATAATTACCTTTCTGAAGGTTAACTTCCAATGTGATAACAACCATATAGACTATAAAATAATTTTCTCCTACCTCCTTTATCACATAGATGAACATTAAAAGTTAAAATTAACAATTTTTCAAAAACCATTTCTATTCTATTTATTATATAACATTATTTTCTTCTATAATTATAAACACTATGACTAAAATTAAATTCTACATTATACAAAAAACCAACATTATAATTAAAACACTAATTTATTTAACAATAAAGATGAACAATAAAAGCTAAAATTAACAATTTTTCAATAACCATAAATAAAATATAATTTATATTCACGCAATATATTTTGTTTAATTCAGTTTCATTTAGTCATAAATAAGATATCTTTCATTCAAGACTTTTTTTGTCTTCCCATATCATGTATTACTCAGAAAATTTGGGAGTATATTGGGAATTCTTGATAAATTTCGAGAAAGTTGGGAAATCTAAATCAGGATTGGCCAAATTTTCAGTATATTAGATCTATTTTTTATCTAAAAAGTTTGCTGAGATCCACTCACATTGCCGTACTTTGAGGGGTGAGGGGGTTATACATTGTGTTTTAGTATAAGAATCATTTCTGTGAGTTATGGGTAGATAAGAAAAATATATGTTCAAAACTATTTTTTATTATTTAAATCTCTTACTAAGTTTTCAAGATATAGGCTCATAAAGAAAATAAATTTTCAGATCCAAACTCCGTACATGTGGTACCTAAAAGATTCGATTTTCCGACACTTGTTCAAGATAGATTTTTACTTAAAATGCAATTTAATATTTTTATCATTGTCAGTGAATAGTGATCCTTCCATTGTATTCCAATCCCTCCAATCCCACATCACCACCCTCGAAGAATGGTGCCAAAACTGGAGGATTAAAATAAATTCCAATAAATCCCACGAAATCACATTTACCCTTCGTCGTAAATCTTCGTCTTGCCCTACAGTATCTTTTTTTAATAATACTCCACTCATTACTGTTGAACAGATCCGTTACTTAGAACTAAATCTAGACAAACGACTGACATAGGAATCCTCACACAAGACTGAAAAGACAGGAAACTGCTCGTCGATTCCGACTATTACAACATTTACTAGACAAACGGTCCAAACTTCCAATCCATTACAAAAGACTGATCTACATGACTATTATAAGGCCTATTTGGACATACGGAGTTGAGCTATGGGGCTCCACTTAACCATCTAATTCCTCTCGAATCCAATCCTTACAGTCCAAAATCCTTCGTAAAATCCTTAATGCTCCTTACTTTGTCACAAATCAAATCATCCATCAAGTCCTCAATGTCCCCTATGTTGCCGATTTGGCCAGAACCAGATACCAATCCTTCCATAATAAACTTCCTAACCACCCAAACCAACTCGTTTCTAATTTTGCTTCTCCTTCACTACCTAATAATCCTCCTAGACGTCTGAAAAGAAGATGGCCTCGAGATCTTCTCCTTTAGAAATTGTTATAAAAAAAAATATATAAAAAGTTATAAAAGTGTAACACACTTTAACAGGCTACACTGTAAGGCTGATAATTTGATTTCAATGTTTCACTTCCCCGTTTATATGTTGTTTTTTTTGGGCCAGGAAAATCTATCAAGAAAGAATAATATAACTCATATTTTGCTAATCTAACAATAGCTCGCTGAGTACACCTCGTACTGAAACATAAATAGGCGGTTCATCTATGTACTCTCGTACCTACGTAAAAATAATAGCAATAGTTATTTAAAGCGTCAAAAAATTCTATTATTTAATTCTTCTTCCAGGAGCATTAATAATATTTTAATATAAAATTATATTATAATTATAAACAATTTAATTTTTTATTCTATATCTCCGTTTATTTCAGATTTTTGTAACGTTTCTGTCTATTCTATTGGTCATTTTCATCTTCATATCTTCAGTTTATTTCTTATTTGCTGAGATCATTTTTTGGAGGCTAAAAGATTTATTTTTAGAACAAAACTTTTACTGTTGTTAACTCCACTTGTTTTTGAAAGAAAGAAAAAAAAAAAAGGAAAAGTCAAAATAAGAAATATAGAACTAAAATAATGAATAGAAAATAAAATAAAAGTGTCTTTCAAGACAAAATCAAATGAATAAACTGAAACGGAAAGAATAAACTAAGAGAGAGAAATGTGTTGTTATAGCAAACTGCGTACCCATCAATCTATAATTGGGCATATATACACTACAATACACAAAAATCTTCCATTTTTCAAACAATAATTATCAATAAAATAAATAAATTCACTTCAAATACATTTTTTTTTCTGCATAAATATATTTGTTTCCCTCAGTTATGGTCAAATTCCAAAAGTTGGGGACCCACGTCTATGCTGATTCAATTTAGATATCCAATTGATTATATATACATCTGTTTCTTTTAAAACAATAATAAACTCCCAAAGAAAATAATACAAATAAAAATAAACTGTAATTAAATTAAATATTATGACTATTTACAAAATATTTAAAAATTAATATAACTTGGCATGAACAACTGTAAAAAATTATAAAATAAAATTAGTTATAAAATAACAATTCTTGCATTCAAACTGCAATAAAATATATTTTATATCTTCATCTAAATCAATATCTTATTTTAAATTACTTTATTATAGTCTTTATATATATATAGTAGTATTATATGTCACTTTTTTCTTTATTTCTAATTTACTTTTATCATCTTGCCTCCGAGGCGTCTGAAAAGAAGATGGCCTCGGGACCTTCTAATTTAAATTAATGTTTGAAGTACCACCAATGGGTGGTTCCTTCCCAAGATTGTCAAGTGTATATGAAACATACTACATATTTACCTATTGTATAATTTTGTACATTTGTAAATTACATTAAATAAATAATTTTAAAAAAAACTTTTATCATCTTAATCCACAAAGAGACTTAATTGTTTTTTAGTTCACTCTACTGGATACGCTATTTAACTATTTTTTATTTGCAAATTAGATGTGTGGCTTCTTATTTGTTCAATTTATTTATGAATTCAGCAAATATTAAAATATTACATTAAAATTTCCTGTCCGTTTTATAATTTATTGCATTATTAAGATTTTCAACTATTATTATTACTTCTAAATTATTTATTTTAAAAACATCAATGTTGTGAAAATATGTTATGTAATATTTAACTAATATGTTTTATTCTTATCACTGATACACAGAATTAATTATTTATGTTCAGATATTTTTTAATGAAAACTGTAAAAGAAAAATTACAAAAATCACTATAACTGATTAAATTAAGCTCTGATTAGTTTTTTAAATGTTATACTTTATATTACTATTGTAATATCTGATGAATTTATCTGTTATTGCAATCACAGTATCACAGGCTATATATTTCAATATATGATAAACAGTCCATCATCAATCAAATAGAGCATTAGATGATCAGGCCAAAGTTACGAGTCAGTTGGGTTCCGAACAGTTAATCATAGGTCTCGTATAATGTAACAGTAATTGACATCCCAAACGGCTATCACAATTCATACATCTGTCAATGTAATAGGTTCCTACTAATGGATCTGTATCATTATTATCATCATATAATAATAATAATAATGTAGGAGAATACAATAAAGATGATAGTTATGCAATTATTTTTATGATTATTATTATAAGATCGTCTTACTTCGTTGACTACAGTTAACTATCATCAAACATGCAAAGAATGATTCAATCTTGTCACCTCGAAATCCATGTCAGTCACCTCAATGTCATAGGTCCAATTCCAAAATGACGCATCTGAAAACTAATAATTAATTAATTAATATTTTTTTTAAATGGCTTGGCTTGGACGATATGTATATACACTGATATCGTTTATAAATTATTCATATTTCCGAAAATGTCTTTTCAACCTAAAACTTATATTTTTCCTTTTATATCCTTAAGTCAACTCACAAATCCTTTCATAGAAAATATTTATCCATTTTTATTACTAGTTAAAATGAGAAATACTTTTTAATTTTAAACAATTTTTTTTTATTATCTTTATTGAAATTGACAACTGTATATTATATAATACAATCAGTAAATTTGATCTTAGTTAAAATGGAGTGTTACAGGTGTGTAGAGAAACTACCCATTGGTAGCACTCTAATGACATTTTACATTAGCAGGTCTCGTGCCCATCTTCTTTTCAGGCACCTCGGAGGCTTGTCAGAAATGGAAGAGGATGCAAGAGGATTGAGTGGTTAGAGAGTTTATAATGGAAGGAGTGATATCTATTTCGGGCTAGATCGGTAACATAGAGAACATTAAGGTCTGCGCCAACTTCGACCACATCGTGGATGCCGTGGCGCCGGTTCGAATCCACTCTGGAGGTTAACTTTCGGTTAGAATAGGGTTATTACCTGTAGATAACCCGCCCCTCCTATGGCAGTGATGACCTAGAAGGAGTTTAGAAATATATACATATATGTTTGTGTGGGTGTGTGTAAAGAAGTAAAACGGATTAAGAATCTATGAATAAAAACATTTGTTACTGTTAACAAAATACATTTTGAAATTTTAACAAGTAAAGTCTCACAACGTTGAACATATCTGTAATATATGTCCAAATATGTAATATATTGATTTAATTATATCGATGTTATCGAAACCTCTCCCCTATCGATATGTTGCTACATATTTATTATGTGTAGTGAACCTAAAGAAACCTTCCTACTCAGACGTCCTACAGAACTTACACTGTCCCAGGCTCTGCGTCCTACGTCCATTCATAAATTGTGATCTACCAGCCGTTATGTTGTTGTGGTACGTTGTGCTGTTGTGGGCGTCATATATCTTCCCTCGCTATCCTCATTATCAAAGATTCGAGTCTAATTTCTGCCAACCACCTGCGTGTATTCTACGCTATGTGAATTATGATTTGACCGTCATTATGTAACCTTTGTTCCCCGAGATACGAAAAATTACCATCGAAATGGTTGCACAAGAGTCGATTTCTTCGTTGGGATTGAAGTCAAGGTTAACTTCTATATTCAAATATAACCGTATAATTGGACAATTACTGACTATTCTTTTATGTATCAGGTATCGACATAATTATACATTGTTTTTTTTTTAATTTGATTCATTCCAAGTAACACTATTTTATAATACTTTTGTTAATTATTCCATACAGTAATTTTAAATTATCCTCAAATTCATGATTTATACCTAATAATAGATAAATTACTAGGCATACAAGTAGTAACATATATCACTTTAATTTTGAATAATTCATGCATATTTTATACAACTGATGATAAATAACTAAATAAATCTGATAAATTAGACATTTGACATTATATGGAAAACAAAAAGACTTGTCAGAACTTGGTTTTCTAAATAAAGCAAATATATCGCTTCTTGTACATGATTGCCTCTTGCGAGATTATGACATGCCGTACATCGACGAACATACTCACTATAAGTGTCTGGTTGAAAGGTAAGATAAGGAAGGCAACCATTCTATCATTCTATCACCCACAACTAGTATGTTACTAATGTGAAACCGCCTTCAGCGGACCCAACTCAACTTATACTGCCATACGGCAAACAAAGTCAGTATGTAATATGTATATATACAATGTATTATCATATATTTGTAATTGCAATTATATATAAATAAAAAGCATTTGAAAATTAAAAAAATATATCATTCAGGATTATTTTTTTTATTTTCAAACCTCTTTATTATTATATATGGTTACAGAATACAAATATTTGGATTTTTTTTATTTAAAAAAAAAATCCAGAATTCTGCTGTTGTTAAGACTGTAAAGATAAATAAATTACGTTCATTATGCTTCCTATATAAAAAATTAACGTCTTCAGTATTGTATTAATGAAGTTAAAGTGTATAAATATTTCAGCCTGTGGGACTGAAAGTGGTGTCATTTTTTATTAACTGTAAGAATTTTTAAGAGAGAGTCTCTTCATTATACCAGTTAACCATTTTACAAATATTCATAATACAAATAATTCAGGCTTTTTTTTGTTTTTTTTAAGCTTCTTTATTTTTATATATGGTTACAGAATAATTATGATATAATGCAATATATCACATCTGAAATATTAGCTTAAAACGGGAAGAGTAAACTTTAAGATAGTTAAATCGAGCAATATTTAAAAAGTTCCTGAAATTGAAAATCGGCTTGAAACCCCCCACTCCTGCCGTCCATGGTAGCCTTATTTATCTGACTTTTCAAACAGACGATTATAGCGAGCAGGTTGGTCGATGTACTACATGTCACAATTTCACAAGAGATCATAACAAAAAAAAGGCAATCCTTCCCTCGCCGGACCCGCCCCGCAAAGACCCCCGGAGAGCGACGGCCCCAAATCACATTTGAAATATTAGCTTAAAACGGGAAGAGTAAACTTTAAGATAGTTAAATCGAGCAATATTTAAAAAGTTTCTGAAATTGAAAAACGGCATGGTGTTGTGGTGGTTTATTCAACTGGCATAAGCCACCACAACACCACCTGGACTCTGCACATCACCTTAAAGTGCCACAAGGCAATCGAAGGAATTACAAACTACTAGATATACATATACCTGTATGTATATCTGTATGTTTGTATTCAACTTATTTCGTCAGGGGGGTACGAAAACAAAATATATTATTCAAGTTAGCCTAATGACATGTTCGAAATTTATTAAGTATAAATCAAATAATAAAACCAATTTTCTACAACTGTTGCTACCTCCTCATAAGGTTTTTCTCCTTAGTCTTTTTTATTGATATTTAATAATAAAATATGAATACCAATAAAAAAAATCTCAGTTTAGAATAAATATAATGAAATTTATTTATTAGTTTGCAATATTTTGACGTGACAACGTCTTATAAATCATTTTGCGGGATGCCATGTTAGAAAAAGTGTCCCGTAACGGTTTTGAAATGAATTCGACTCATATGAGACCAACAATAGTACTTAACAGATGACTAGAGAACTATTATTACCTTCTGTGTAATTATTAAATAAATAAGAACACAATTACTTTTGACGTGACAACGTCTTATAAATCATTTTGCGGGATGCCATGTTAGAAAAAATATGTGAACTGGTTTATTATTTCAAATATATAACATTGGATTGATTTTAATTTATATTTATGTAATATTAGCATAGAGTATACGTTGTCACGGAAATATGTCGCCTACACGGGCACGGTTTTTTTTTCATATACACATTTTTTATTGTGTTATATTAACCTCGGTGAATAATGTAGTACTTTAATTATGAACTATAGACTTCATTCATATCTAATGGACCTTCTTGTAAGATCTTGGTTTACATGTTTACAATTATATCAATTAAGCAGTTTTGAAAAAAAAAAAAAAAAAAAGAAACTACATAAGATATATTAGACTGTCCTCGGTGATCATGAATCAGCCCATCACAGGCTTTCGGCCTCCTTAAGTTGCTTTCGCCAGTTCATTCGATCAAGTTCAGTTTTCTTCCAGCCTCGAACATAAAGCAGATTCCTCAAATTCTCTTTTCAGTGTATACAGTATGCGAGTTATTTATTAATCATATTTGGTTGGATTTTTTATTTAATTTTTGTTTTGTTAATATGATATGTGCTACTTCAGTTCTTCATTTATACTCAGAAGCTCTCACGTGTCTGACTAGTATTCCGAGCAAAGTAATATAATTAATTAAAAAGAAAGTGCAGATAAATGCTGCCCAAGTTGTATATTTTTGTTATTCTTAGAAAACTAAATGTCCCAAAATAAAAATAAATTTCTCATTCATTTAATAATAATTGGGCGGTTTAAGGATTCCAATTTTTATTTATTTTCAAACAATGCCTCCCCTCCCTCAAAATAAGTTCGTCTGCTTTTTTCAGTTTTTAATCTAATTAATTGATAAAGAATTTTTATGAAATTCAAATATTGCTGCAGAATCAAGAATTGAAAGAAAAAGAAAATATCCGGCACATCACATAATTTTCACATAGATTAATCGCACCAGTTATTTACAGGTAACTCTTTGTTTTAAATATTAACAATTTGATGCCAACAACTGTTTCAAAATTAGCACCAGTTGCAAATTTCAGGTTTAGTTTATAACTGGTTCCAATATTGAAACGCCTGATAGTTTAATAGTTATTAACAGCGGTAGGCGATAGATGAATATAAAATATGAATGTATTTAATCATTTTTTTTTTCATGGCAGTTATTTCAGTAGTCTTCTTTCCCAAAACTAAATTTGAAATATTATCATCCTGTATAATATACAAATAACTGAAATGTTCAAGGATTAATTTCACCTTATAATGATAGGATCACTGCGCTAGTTATTGACAGGCCACACTTTTTATATTACATTATATTTAAAGTATATTATATTTTTTTTATTTTCATATTACTAGTTTAGTGCCACCAATCGTTTCAAACTTGGTACCAGTTGTAAGCTGAGGGTTTACTCAAACTCTTAATATTCAAAAATAATGAGTGGCCTGACTAACTAGTGCACTTATCCTAACACCCTGTAGGATAATAATATTTTAAATATAGGTATGTGAAAGTAAAATTTGACTATTCTAATAACCTCCATGGAAAAACAATAGTTATCAAGTTCATTCATATTTGATATTCATACATTGCTTATTAATAAAAATAACGAGAGATGTTTAATCTGGATTTTCTCTTTAGGAAGTCTGGTGAGTCAATTCATAAAAAATATTTTGAGGTTAATAACTTCCAGTTGAATGAAATTTTAATATAAATTATCATAATATGGAACAACGTTTCTGCACCACTGTCCCATATTCATGTACTTTAAACCTCATAATTTCATATAGTAAATCATGTCACTCTTATGTTAAATGTATATAGATGCACAAATAAGTTATGGTAGAAAAGAGAGAACAGTGTAAAGTGTGACATGATTTCCTATATGAAATTATGAGGTTTAAAGTACATGAATATGGGACAGTGGTCCCGAAACGTTGTACCATCTTATGATAATTTAATATAAATTTCATTCAACTGGAAGTTATTAACCTCAAAAAGTTTTTATGAATGGAGAGATGTTTAATTTTTTTTCTAATATAATATAAAATTGTTTTCTAATATAAGTTAATTTAAAGGTAGTAATTTTTTTTAAATTTCTCTGTCCCTATAAAACATCGCATATAAGGGTTTCTTGAAGTGAGCAAAATCATTATCGACTTTGTTTCAGCCTAGAATAAAACAGTTTAACAAGAGATAACAAAGCCGTATAATACGGAACGAGAAGGGGTTTTCGGATATTTTCGGTTTCCTAAGCTTTTTTTGCGAAAATATGAAACCCGTTTTCTCCTTTAGTTAATAATTAAATTCTTTCTTAGTTCATATTTAAACATTTTAAAATTACTTACAAGGAAAGTCCAAATGCTGTTTTTGAGAAACTCTAAAAAATCTATTCTATAAACTGGCATTTCCGATGTTATAAAGTTATCATAACATCACACATTAAAACTATTAATTTTTACGTTCTTTTTTTTTTTTTTATCTAGGCTGTTGAAACATACATACACAGACTAACAATAAGACTTTGTTATTTGAATTCATGGAATCTCAAAACATGTATTGACGTTGAAAATTCGAATTCCAAATTTTACATGACTGCTATACTGTTTTCCTGACTATATACTCCATATGTGGTGTACATGAACGTAAAAATGTTTCTTATTCTGAATACATTTATTAAATATTTGATTAAAAATAGACAAGTATTATTATTAACTATCTCTTGAAGGTGATTAGTGTTTAGAATATTTAAGACCTTCAGATAATTTACAATATGAATTGGAAATTTGTTTAAAAATAAAATAAAAAATTAAAAGACCTCTAAATTGGTTGAGGCCATGTACACTCTCTACGTGCTTGGGGTTCACAAGAAAGTCGACTGATTAGGCCGGCTCAAGTTTTCACGGTCCCAAAAATTATTTGTGTCTTGTAAGAGAGCATTATTCTGAGGTTGATATCACACAATCAGAACATAGTGCTGGCCACATTATCTCTCAAGATTAATATTAGGCCAAGAAATTATAGCAGTATTTCAGTACCTAGTCCTAAAATTATTTCTCGAATCTAAACCTTACAGTCCAAAATACTCAATGCTCCTTACTTGGTCAGCAATCAAGTCATCCATCAGGACCTCAATGTCCCGTATGTTGCCGATTTGGTCAGAACCAGATACCAGTCCTTCCATGATAAACCTCCCAACCACCCAAACCAACTCTTTTCTAACCTGGCTTCTCCTTCATTACCTAATAACGCTCCTATGCTTCTGAAAAGAAGATGGCCTCGAGATCTTCTCCTGTAGAAATATTTTTGGAGTTCTATCAATGGGTAGATACTCCACATGTTTGTATCATGTCATTATAGCACTTACAGCTAATTTACTTGATGTATATATATTTACACAGTTGTAAATAACAATAAATAAATTGTTTAAAAAAATAATTATTTCTATTATATCACTCCATATCTAAAAGCCTTTGAACCATCCTATCTCAGCTTCTCTATTGGTATAGAATTGGAAATTTTAGTGATGTATGACATTTGTGAATTCCACAGTACAGCACTGTAGAAAAATTTGCAATTCTATATCAATAGAACAACTGTGTCAGATTTTAAGAGAATCTGAGATATGGTAGGAAAATTATTTGATATGGAATGACCCAATTAAAGGGTTAGAAGCCCGATTATATGCAGATATCAATCGGGACCATCAAAAAAAGCAAAACTAGCACAATATGTTAATAGTGCTTAAACCTGCAGGAAAAGGATTAGTACATAATACATAAACCCAATTTTTATAAATCAATATTTGATTGTTCGTACTTAATGTACTGCCATTATCGTTCTTCTGATTATGGTCGGGCTTTTTGCTGTATGTTCAGGATTTTTTCCCGGAAAGATTAGGCTGGCAGAAATTTCCCATAAAAAGAAGAGTTATTAACAAAACTATGTATTTTTGGAGTGTAGCTCAGAAATTATACATATTTTCTTTGGTCATATCCAAAACAATATATATAACCAATAATAATCCAAAACATATATATATAAAATGGCAGACTTTTTAGACTGCCATTATTCTGCGTGTTTTAAATAACATTAAACCGTAATATCATTTCAACTGCATCTAGTTCTGTTCCCACACAGTTGGACCAAGTGGCCAGTTAAGTGTTTAGTACGACTCTCTAGCGATTTCTCTCTTCCGGTATTATTACTGAAGGTAAATAACTGTTATAGCTGAATTGGTATCTATTTTCGAAATATACTTGCTAAGCTCTGGGAAGGAAAGACGTGTTTCCGTTTACGGTTGTATTAAATTATAGAAAACGTGTATTAGAATCAATTGGCAATTTTAGTTTAAAACATATAATCTTCAATACCGTAATTTATAGCATCTTGCTGTGTTACGTAGTGTTAGAACTTCCATGCTCCCCCAATTGGTTCGACAAATTTTACTTTCACATGCCTGTGTATGGAATATACTCTAAAGGGAAGTATTGTGATCGTGAACAATTTCGGATCGTGTTTCTGGCAAAAGTACACGTTTTGAAGTCTATATAGGTGTATTTGTCAAATTGAGATTTTCCTGACTTCTGTGAGGAATTATTTTTTTAATGACGAAGAGGTTATTCGAAAACAAAATTAATATTACGCAGAAAAAGCAATTACATTTCTTTCCTGCTTTGTACTCCAATATAGGACATGAAAACATTTTGGGGTGAGTTTCCTTGTTTTCTTTCGCTAGGGTTGAAATCATCATTCAAACAGGTGCTGAGGTACGTAACCAATTTACATACAAAGGAATATGACGGATGGTGTGCTTTAGGGTGATCACTATTTTGAGCAGTGATACACTGCTACACTGCTATTTGCAATTCTTTTTTATGAACTCTGTGAAATAAACTATTGTTTACATGGAACAGAATAAAATAATTATAAATAACGAAAAAAAATATTACGCTATAGTTTACTATCAAACTATTTATATATAGCATATAAGTAAATTACAAACAATATGATTATTGAATACAGTATTTAAGACTCAACAAACAACAGTTATTGGTAGAGTAATAAAAAATATTAGTATATTAACAGAAATTTTATCTTTTCTTTTATTATTTTTAGTTTGATTGTATTTGATTTTTATCTTTTTTTTTAATTTATATCAGAAGTTAATCACCTCATGTTTTATGATATGATATAAGGTTTTATTTTATTTGTTCTACTTTTATATATTTTGTTTTATTATTGTTGAGTATTTTTATCTTTTCAAAGTCAATATTTTCATATTGAGCGGCATCCTTTACGGAAAAGAAAAAATTACAATCTTTTCAAAACAAAGTCCTAAGAATCGTAGTTAATGCTCCTTGGTTCATAAGAAATAGCCAATTGCATCGGGAATTACATATGGAGTCAATAGAGGATTACATCAAAGTAGTTCCAGAAGTTCCAAACCCAGTTGCCGACAGTTAAAGAACCAGTATCCTACAACCTGGGAAACCCAACCTCAACCCAAAGACTGAAGCCCAGACTGCTGCAGGAAATTCTGTTATAAATTCTATATCTATTAATTCATTATTCTCACTACCTCTATTTTACTTATTTTTTTTTTTCTCTTCTCTCGTCCCTTTTTCAAATTAACTTGTTTCTTTTTACCATTAGAGGGCAATTGTTTGTTTTGTTAAATCTACAAATATCATTATTTTTTGTTATTAATTTTACACTTTTCCCTTTTATTAAGAAGCATTATTCTTATCTATTTATTTATTTTTCCTTTTAATTATAACATTGTATATAGTTAGGGGTGTCTTTCGTATGAGACTATACCCTCCCCCCATAATCAACTGTTAAAAAAAAAAAAAAATATATATATA
>NW_027115901.1:324442-325224 GCF_000696795.3 Halyomorpha halys
GAGACCAAGCGAGACCATTGGTGGATATTATGAATGGAGTAGTAGTAACACCTTACAATTGATATAGTTCTTTCAGCTCAATCGCCATTCCTGGTATTTCCTCAGCTGTTCTCCCACAGTGGAGCTTATATTATTATCGTTTGGGATCCCGACATCAATAAGTTCCGCTTTCTTTTTCTAAGATTTATAAGGAAGATTCCTGGCTTGTTATGGCGTACTGTATGGTCTGTAACAATTGATTCATCCCAATAGAGCTTGAGAGGACCTTTTTGGAGGAATCTATTTGGGTGGTACTTGTAATATGGGCTCTAATAATCAATTAAGTTGTACTTCATCGCCAGTGCCTGATGCAAAGTTGTGGCCACATTGTTGTGCCTCTTGGAATTCTGTTCCAGCCAATACTCCATATCCACCAGTGATGTGTTTGATTGATCCCAGCGCTACTGAGCATAATCAACACTTATTCAGTGATGTTGCAACTTTGAGCACTTTTTTCCTATTTTATCTGGTGGCAATCGCTTGATCTTGAATAGCCCGGGTCTCGGAGAATAGCCTTCCAGATTTTAACCACTCAACTAATTTTTCTTTGTCTATGAAGGCTTCGTTTATTATTATTATTATTATAACCTCGAGCCATGTATTTCCATTGAGAACTCGAATTCGAAACTTCTTACGATCGTAATGCATTTTTTTTTTTTAATTATTTATTTATTTTAATTTACAACTGTACAAAATAATACAATAAGTAAATATGTAGTATGTTTCATATACACTTGAAAATC
>NW_027115901.1:327199-333322 GCF_000696795.3 Halyomorpha halys
TCCGCTAATGTAAAATGTCATTAGAGTGCTACCAATGGTTATAATACTGAATGTATTATATATAATATACAGTTGTAAATTTCAATAAAGATATTTTTTTTAAAAATAACTTATTTGATGTGTTCTTGATGATGCCCACAACGTTAGACTTTTAAAAATATATTAAAGATTGTTTTGAGATTTAACTTGAATACAAATTATTTTATTTAAACAGTTAATAATTTTTATCGGTTTTTATGTCATATTAAAAAAAAAAAATCTCTGTCAATAAAGAGAAAATGTTTGTTTTTCATTCTTTTGAAACGCAATATTTACATAATTACACAGAGTGGTTTTCTTCACTCTCTGAATGACAAACAGAATTACGGCTGTGTTTAACGAATAACTAAGCAATTGAGACATCTGTTTATTGCGGAAATACCTGTCCCAGGACATTCTTCGAGATTGTGTAAACCGTGCATAAAACATAGCCCACAAAACATACATCTATTAATAATTTTAAAAATTAGTGCATGTCAAATATAACGCGGGAAAGTATTTATTGTGTTCCTAAAGCTCTAAATAATTTAATAAAGTAATGAGATAGGTTTTTTTTCGTTTTTTACGTCAAATAAGTACAAACGTTTTTGTCAAATATTGCTAAAACCTCAGATATATTACAACATAAAAGTCTACTAAGTACTTGCCATGGAAACTCTTTTCATTTGGTCCTAAAATAGTTGCGTAATAGGTTGTCAATTTGATAAAATAACGAATTCGGAAAGTCTATGACTTTTTTTTGCATATAAATAATAAAACAAATTAAACATTGAATTCTTTGTTGAATGTATACCATAATATAATAATTTGGTTGAGTAGTATGGTCGTGAACCAATTGGGTTGGTTGTATATAGGACATAATGGTTGTACATAACACTCCAGACCAATTATTGGACAATAACCGGATAGTCTATGAGCCCAAGAGATGAAAAAGTAGTTATTTCACTCCATTTTTTATTACTTGTATTAAAACTATATATAATTACTAGTCCAAGTAGGATAATTCCTGGTATAGTTTGGGCAAATAAAAAATGGTTGCTATAGTGAAACGTTAAAAAAAATTGTAGGAAGATAGCCCGGGTAGTCAATAAAGGTATCAAAATAGTAAAATAACACTATTTATTGTCAACCACCGTTCTGCCCCATTTTGCAGGACTTCGTCAGGGCTAAATGAAAAAAACAAGATGATAACATTTTTGCATTAAGAAAACATTAAAATAAAAACAATTCAAAGCGATTGTTATGTTTCTAAATTTTATTAAAAAAGAATTAATAATAACAATATAAGGAAGTATACATGTAGTGTGCCTAGAAATTAGTTACTAATAAATACAACGAGGTGTGATGAAAGTTCTTAATACACAACTAGACTAATTGTTGGAAAACTAAATTGTTGGAGACTACTCATTAAAAATAGTTGTAAATATGATAAAGAGAACACTTAAGTGAAGTAGATATAGCATATGTGAGGTATAGTAATGTGTGATAAAAATAAACAATAAAAATAATCAGATTAAAACACAGCGGACGAATGAGAAAAAAATGGGTGGAAGTCAGGTATAAAGAGGCCTCTACATGTTGGCCGAGCCATGGCGAACTCAGACATACGCGAGCATGTGGATGGGTGGCTTGGCTTGGTTGGCCTAGGCTCGTTGCCGAACCGTCGAGAGTCGGTTTTTTGGACACAAATCAAAGGGCGTCTCCACCATTGTTCTTTGTCTAGTTGCAACTGAGAGCTGTCACTTTTCATACGTTGTTTAAGTACACAATATGCACTAAAATAACATATTTCTTAACTAAATACATCGTTTAATAACATTTATAAACAATTGAAATTCTTACAATAAATAAAAAATGACTTGCACCACATTCAGTCCCACAGGCTGAAATAGTTAATACAATACCCAATAGGTTAATTCTTTATACAGAAAGAAGAATAAACGTATTAGTATATCTTTACAATCTAATCTTCCATTGTATACATTTTTTACAAGATTATATATACTACTGTACAATTATGAAAGTTAAAATAAAAGATGAATTTAATTAATTTTTATTTAATTTTAAGCTTATCTAATCCGATTTTTGTGAATTGTTGTCATCCACCATCTTCTTTGTCGTATTTTACGTTTTCTTTTTTTCTTTTGTAATAAAAATAATATAATCCCAGGGCAATTGCTGAAATCACTTCAACGTCCTCCATGTTTGCCTCTCTGAATAACACTGACATGTGGATGGTCCACACTTTGTTTGCCGAGCATTTGTACGAGCCTCCGATCCATGGCAAGCGGCCAACATGTGGATCCACCTTAAGATGTCCCCACTTCCTAGACTAACCTTTAGAAAGGGTAAGATTTTTTATAACGTTGGTTAACAATAAATTTCTTTTAATATTTTGATAGCTTTATTGACCGCCACCCGGACTATCTTCTTACAATCTACTTCATACGGTCAACTATCTTCTTGCAATATTAAAAAAAAATCGATTTTTCATTTGGAGTTCCATATCTTCAAAACTACCTTAAACACTATAAGCCTTATAGATCATTTAAATAAGAGTAAATTAGCTAAAATGTGAGCCCAAAAAAGAATTATCTACATTCAATAGTCCCAACACATACATTTTTAAAACGTATTAAAAATCATTTAGTCAATTTATTTGAGAAAATCCATATCTCAGGATCTATCAGGCTTACAGATGTCTATTAGCAATCATATTAAAGCTAGTTTAATGTGCTATAAAGCATTTTATATCATTTATCTTTTTATAAATAGTAGTTTTCATGATATTTTCTAAAATAAATTCACAAAATGCTGATTTCTAGTTTGTTTTTTTTAACTCTTGTTTATGATAAACTACATTTCAGGAACTATTAGAAGTACAGATGTCTGTCAGTACTCGAATTGAAGCTAGATGAATGTATTATACAGTATTTTATAGCGTTCATCTTCGTAGGGGGTAGTAATTATTATGGTATTCGCATATTTTATAAGTTTTGTCCGAAATTCTAGAAATCAATTTTTTTTAGCAAATATCATGGAAACAACAATTACTAGATAGAAAAATGTTATCAACTACTTTATAGTACATTAAAATAGCTTTGTTTGTTTATTTATTTATTGTTGCTTAGAGGCGTAAAATCCTCTGATCATCAACGCCTATGGCATGATAAAAGTATAAAAAAAAAAGATAAAAATAAAAAAAAAATAAATAAAAAAATTAAAATCGAAGAGGAGTTATAATTTAGAAAGAAGGGGATCTGCTTTTAAGGGATGTACTGAATCTGATGGGGTAAGAACGGCAGTGCCTCAGCCAGGGAGCATGAGCGCCTATCTGACAAATAAAATAGCTTTAATTTGAGCTCTGGAAGACATTTATTATGTCTAATGATTACTGAGATATACTTTCCCTAGATAAATTCACTACTGATTTTTAGTTATTTTGTTATAAAGTGCTTCTTGGAAACTATTAAACGCCAACAGCTATATTATGGCGCATGTTTTAGCAAATTTAGTCAAACTTAAATGATGTTCTATCAGGTTTTCTAGTCTTGTAGGTAGTTTCTAAGATATGGAGCTCCAAACGAAAAATTCTTTTTTATTTTTTTTTTTTTTAAACAGTTCCAAACAGCCGCCATTGTCTATTCCCCTAACTATAATGGGCAGACTCATCTATTTTGAGGAGTAATTATACATATTTATCATTAAAGTAACAAAAACTTTGGGTGAAATAACTGACTTTTTTCCACTGGGCTTTTGTACCAGTAGCAGGTAGTTGACGACCATATTGCTTGAGCAAAGTATAGTTGAGGTATTATACTTAATGTTCTTTAATTTATTGTATTATAACTTTTTGCGAGTATCCACTGTTTAGGATTTATTGGCGAAAAGACTTCCTTCTTATAAAATTAATTAACAAATAAGTGATATGAAATTATTTTCTAATGTTGTTTGCAAATTTATTTTTTATTGGCTAGTTCTTATGGATCGGGTTACTGTATTTTTAAATCATAGAGATGATTTCTAACGAAGAGAACCAGCGACATATGTCTATTGCTCAAGAGACCCATGGAAGAAGATGAGCGCGTATCACCCTTGGCATACATCTCGAAAAGGAAGCGGTCGAGGTTCTAGTCTACGAATGTCCTCTTTTGTAGTTACGAGTGACGGATCGTATATCAGAGGTTACAACCTGCGCTTGTAAGGATCATCTCTTTGTTTCGTCAGACAAAGGAACTGATGCAATTTATTCTTTAGTCCATCACCTTCGCTCTAGTACGTTTCCTGCTCTCTTTACCAGAGATGAGCCACTTGTAATTAGCTGAATTGGAAAAAAATGCTCTTTATAATTTGGTATAATATCTTTTGATTAAAATAAAAAGTGGTGGTCCCGATATTTGTCAGGAATACCCAGAAGGAGTGTCCAGAGTGCAAGTTATCTCTTCAAAATTTTGAGAGGGGACACATTATCGAATTTTTGAGGAAAATTTAGTTTGGAAATTTCCAACAAGAAAACATGAAAAACAGTCTGTCAAGTTTCCTCACCGTCTTAATCTATTTTTATATCCTGTTATTTTCCTCTTTAAATATGCATTTTCTTTAAATTATTCTTAGGCAATTTTGATTGAATAGGTAATTACAAAATATGTTAAGATTAATGGTTTATCGTTTGATTATAATATACATTATACAAGCCGTTGTAAATGAATGAAGTAAATTATATTCCTTTTCATGATTACAGAATGAAAAAAATAAATATATTTACAAAAATGCTTGAAGAATTCCATTAGCTAGAGTTATAAAAAAATAATAACAAGCTTGAATGTATTTTTAAATAAAAGAAAAAATATAGCAAGACAATTAATAAAATATTAGCACTTAACGTGTCTCTTCTCAGTCGCCTCTGAGTAGAACAAACTGCCTTGAATTAATAAACACCCCCTAGTTCCCTGAAGTTCCACGGTGAACAAATAGCGCTGCCATCGATATTCTAGGATTTCTTATCCGGTTCGAATTCGGCATAGGGTCGACTATTATTTCTGTGGCAGCACCACGAACTGAAAACCTGTCCCCCACAGTTTGGGGGCAAACATGAAGAGCTGTTTTTGAAATATAAGTGTCCCGGGAAAAATACTTTTACACATTCTTAACCAATACTAGCGGATAAAATTGATATATGACTGATTAGGTACCAATTTATATGATTCCTAAAAATTTTATTCAAATAGGATTAACGTTTCGATTAATTATACACCAACACAAATTTAACAACAGACGGAAACGGAACCAAATTTGTTCCTTTATGCATTTAGTACGAAATATGTGGGAGTAAGTAGAATCCGGTTGTGGCAGATAATTATTTTCAGTTTCACTGGAGGCGCGAGTAAACCCTGTGGGTTTAGGAACCATTCGAGGCCACCACTACGTACCTTAATTGGGTAAAAATCTGGCGGTCGAGCGTGATTCTGGCAAATCACCTCCTTGCACAACCGTTGATCTAGTAACAGTACTTCACCACTGAACCTTCAACCCTTCATAGGTTGTAGTGGTAAAGATATAATTTTAATTGTATGATATGAATAATCAATATAGCGAAAAATGCAAAAAAAAAAATTTATATAAGTAAAAAGCGTAAATGAATATTATATATATCCGTTGCATATTATAGTTTTATATTTAAAAAAAAATTAAATCTATACAGCTAAAAGCCCTGCAGGGTCAGGAGTACAGTACTTTATAAGGAAGTACTGTTACTAGATCAACAGGTGTGCAAGGAGGTGATTTCATTAGAATCAAGCTCGACGGCTAGATTTTTATCCAATTAAGGGTATTCACTTCAAGAGGCTGGATCAAACCTGGAGGGTTCCCGAACCCACAGGGCTTACTAACGGCTACAATGAAACAGAAATTAATTATAATCTGCCACAGCCATATTCAAACCCGGGTCCTTGGAGTTAATAGAAAATTAATTGAACTATAAATTTATTCATAATTTTTGCTTTCATGTGAATTATGATATAGGCCTAAACTATTATGTTGATATCGATTATATTATATTACCCCAATACCGAGCAGGTACTATTA
>NW_027115901.1:334787-343773 GCF_000696795.3 Halyomorpha halys
TACAGAGCAGGTACTATTACACAAGGTTTCGCAGTTTTGGAGCGAGCTGCACCCAGTGAATACATACTGCTCTGGACACATCAAAGCCTGCGGGCGTGGCGGGCTGCCTACCTGCTTCGCCTCATCTCTACATTTCGTTATTTGAATGACCGTTTAGTTGACCTGATTAGTACGTAGCAAGCTGTTAAGATGACTAAATTATAAATTAATTTTATGTGTTCATATGTATAAATTAGTTAAGTTGTTTAGTTCACTCAGATGGACCATCGACAAGGAAGTCGTAAATTGTGTGCTTAATTTTGTTTTTAGATAGATTTTGGATTGTACTTAATGCTCGATGGAATTTATCAAACCATTTTATATTAGCCTTGGTAATTTCATCGGTGCCAGAACCCGATATTTGAAGTATGTCCATTAAACACTTTTTGAATTTTTATTCGATCTTCTACACCAAAACGGTTGATGGCCACAGGTGACACTATTTCTGCAATTGCTCGTTCATTGGTTATTTATTTCTCTAATTCATGGTTTTTATATTCATTATTTACTTATTCTTAGAAAAACTTAACGATTATAATCTGAGCACGTCGAAATTTAAAAAAAAAAAAGAAGAACTCTTGACATGTCCGCCGTATTACAGATAATACTAAATTTTACCTGTCCAAACATGTCAAGTAGTAAGTCCCACTTTGTTTTTTGTTTTTATTGGAATATACAACTATGATTAGTTACATATTTAGTAAATTTGATGTAAGATATTATTGAGTGATATACGTGTGTAGAGAAACTACCCATGGTAGCACTCTAATGACGCATTTACATTAGCAGGTCTCGTGACCGTCTTCTTTTCAGACACCTCAGAGAATTGTCAGAAATGGAAAAGGAAGCAAGGTTAGAAACTAGTAGATTTGGATGGTTAGGAAGTTTATAATGGAAGGAATGATATCTGGTTCGGACTAGATTGGTTACATATGGAACATTAAGGTTTTTATGTATGATTAAGGTATTTAAAGTAAGGAGCATTGAGAATTTTAGGAAGGATTTTGGATTTCAAGGATTAGATACGAGAGGAATTCGAAGGTTTAATGGAGGCCCACAGCTCAACTACGTATGTTCAGATAGGCCTTATGACATGTTGATCAGTCTTTTGTAATGAATTAGAAGTTTAGACCGTTTGTCTAGTAAGTGCTGTAATAGTCGGAATCGACGTGCAGTATCCTGTCTTACCAGTCTTGTCTGAGGATTCCAAGTTAGTCGTATGTTCAGATGAAAGCCAACCCATCTTGCCCACCAAGTTAACCGAAAAATAGATAAAGTTATATTCAAGTTGTAGATAAATTAGATTCTACTTGTTTAGTCGCAAGCTAAATTTTAGCTTACTACTTGTTAAGAAATTCTATGTTTATATGTGTTAACATACTTATTACAATACTAGCCACTTAGAATTAAGTATATCTAGTTAACTTATACAGGTATAAGCTCACAGACACCGTCATATCCATTTTCAATAAAATCCTTGGATTTAGATTGAAAATATAATAACACTTTAGTGAATTAGTTCCTATGGGATTATTTATTTCTGTAAGAGATTAATATTGATTATAATATATAATAATAATAAATAATAATACTGGGATGGATCAAAGGCTGAAAAGGAAAATGCTGTATCTCCGAAACGTCTTAAATAATAATGAACTAATTAAATACTATTACGCTTTAATTTTTTTTATATATATAGACAGGATAAGAGGGAAAAAAATAATTATAAAATTATTTAATTTTTAATAAAATAATAATAATAAAACGCTTATTTTTTTATTATTGATAATTTTTCTTATTTTTTACTGTTATAGTAATTTTTACCTATTTTGTGTATTTGTTTTTTTCTTTCATTACGTGTTATTAACATTTATATCATGAAAATAGTTGTTTAATGGTTTCGTTTTTATACAATATCTGTTCGAAATTTTGTAATTATAATACATATTTATTGGTCATTACATATTTACATGTGATATTATACTTTACAGTTCTATATTCTTTTCATAAAGTTCTTAAGAAATGTTTTTTTTTTTTTATAAATGTTCTTGTTTAACGTTTATGTAAAAACATATTTGTAAAAGATTAACTGAAAGCTGTTGTTGAATGAAATGTTTAATGTTGAAATTCAATAACTACTTCTAACTGTGGCTATAATTGATTTAATTTAACTTTCGTAGATTTCGTTTCTTCAATTATTTTTTAGCGTTTTCTAATTACTGGTACTTTCTAAAACAAAAAAAAAATATATGCTTTAATTAAAATTGCGGTGTATAAACTTAGAAAAAATGTGGAAAGTGTGGAGATAAATTTGGAAAAGAAGATCTACAATTAGACTAGACCAAGGCCAGAGGTAGTGTGGTGGCGGGTACGAAGGTGGTTTTACACCGTACTGCCAACCGCAGGATTCACCGCATAATGACAGCAAAATTGGCCATTCTTTATAAAACAGTGAAGACATCCTTAATCTAGCTTGTTGATGAAACGAAAATAGCCTATACTTACAGAATCCGACCAATATTTTAAGTGATTTCGTGGAACAATCTTTGCTCAGGCTTGGAAGTAGTGGCTTAGTTTTCCTTGTAAGCCTGCTCAACCAATTTCAATTGTCCATTTTCTTTTAAATATTAGCGGCCAAGGCATCATAAAATTTCCAAATTACCATTTTCGTTATACATAAAGTTATAATATTAATTAGACATGGATGGGTGTGTTATTGTTTTATTTATTAATTAATTAATGAAAACAGCACCACAAAATAAACGATGGAAAGTTCAAGAATATTGGTTTAAAATTTCATTCAACAGACGTCACTAACTCCAAAAGATAAGATCTAATTATCTTATCATCACGCCGTTTTTCGATTTCAAGTGCTTTTTTAAATATCACTCAATTTAACTATCTTAAAGTCTTCTCTTTCCGTTTTAAGCTAATATTTCAAAAACGACATAGGACCGTCGCTCTCCGGGGGTCTTAGCGTGGCGGGTCCGGCGGGGAAGGATTGCATTTTTTGTGTTATGTATGATCTCCTCTTGTGACTTGTCGTACATCGACCAACCTACTCGCTATAATTGTTTGTTTGAAAAGTCAGATAAGTAAGGCTACGGGGCTAAAGGCTAAGGGAGTGAAGGATTTCATGCCGTTTTTCGATTTCAGGCACTTTTTAAATACTGCTCGATTTAACTATCTTAAAGTCTCCTCTTCCCATAGTAAGCTAATATTTCAAAAGTGAAATAGAACCGTCGTTCCCCGAGGGTATTAACGGGGCGGGTCCGGTAGGGTATGATATATTGGGACCAGATATAACACATTACACCTCAACAGTTTTGAAAATACATAAATATATAAGTAATACTTTATTTTTTAAATTTTCAAGGCGCTTTCCTTCCCTTAGTGTAAGAGGCCACGTTTCACATCCATAAAGAACAATGGAAAGGATAATAGTTTCGTCAATTCTAAATTTTAAGTTTTGGCTAAGGCACGAGCGAAGCAATTCAAGCAACCTTTATTTTTTCCAATTCAATTTCGTTTTTTCCAGTTAACTTAGAACGTAAATATTTAAAACTATCTACATTTTCAGTTGTATTTTCTCCTATATCTATAACACCGAAATTGCTCTAAAAAATAATTCTAAAAAAAAAAATTGCTAATGTACATTCGCGCACAGGAAAAAAATTAACTGAAAATTTCTATGTAAGCCTCAATTTGATTAGTGAAGAGCCGGGCACCACCGGTTTATATATATGACCTCTAAAGAATATCTGGTGCTGTGTGCGCATTCACAACTTTCACTTTCTACCCCATATTGAGCTGAAATAAATCCGCCCTCCTTTCATAACAGATATTTCGATATTATTCACTATGACAATACATCACCGTATTAATTTTCAAAATGAGCCTTCAGTTGAGAGGCTGAAATAATGGAATTAATATTTAAAATCCTGAAAATAATTTCATGGAGTTAATTATCCTGGAAACTGAAAGGCTCATGTATAGATTAAGGGAAAATAAAAACATCAATTGGCGAGAAAATCATTGCGAAAGTTAGCCAGTCAACACACCACTTATGTATTAATGCATTTATCTTTATTATCAAGCCAAAATATAGTTTATAAATTTTGGAATCTGAACAAAAAACATTACTTCATACCTTCATACGAAGCCTTTGGTGCTCACTATGAATTTTGCACAGATTTATTTCGATGTCATTTTTTGTAAGTTTACATCATCTTTATTGAGTTACTAGATATGCTATACGTACTTGAAATTAAAAAAAAAACATGTTCATAAATTCAGTTCATCTAGCTTCAGTGAGCGAGACAATGGATTACCAGAAAAACTTCCTGCTGAGCATAACGTAAGGAATTTCCAAAGAAGAGGTAGAAGCTACCCGGCTATAATAAGCTATAAAAAGGCGCCTTAGAAAAAGGAAAATTACTTTCGCCATATAATCGCCGTAAGCGGCTAATGGCGTTGAGCTGTAAGAAGTAAAAGCGTTGTTCTGTAGAAGAGGAAGGCTCTAGAACGGCCATTGTTCCCCGCCCAGCCGAGAGACTTCAACGCCGGGTCAAGAAACAAGCTTTTTACCCGACGCACATCCTTCTTTTGTACTTACTACAACAGCCAAGAGGTTAATTCATTTTTCGCATTAGATACGCTTAGATGAAGTGTAAGTTTTAAATTGTCATTTGTTTTCTACAATTTACAACCAATTAAAGATCTCATATATAAAATTCTTCTAAATTCACTTAACGTTAAGTATCGAGACTAAAAAGAGATTTGTTTTCTGCCCAAATATATTGGGTTGCTACAAGAAAATACTAATAATCTGATTAGATATAATATAAAGTAATTTACAAACATATATCATTTGTTTTTCCGTGATACCCAAGTATACAGTGCTTATACTGTATTTGTTAGATTATACTCTTTTTTTATAACTAAGTAATATTACATTTCTTTAGTTGTTTATATATTTATTTTTTGATAACCATTATGTATGGTTAATGGTATAACCATTAACATAAACATAATGTTAACCTTACTATTGTTATATTTTACCACTATTTATGTTAGCATAGAGGGTTCCAGGTTTTTTTTTTCTTATGTGTTTTATTAAAAAAAAAATCATATATAACTATTATGTATTTTATATTTACTCACTATGCCTACGTAATATAAGTATAACAAGCAAATTGTACAACTAGTCTTAGAAGGAAATTAAATAAAAGTAACTAATTAACTTAGTGCGTTGCAAATGTAAAGAATAAAATAGAAAATTTAATATCTCAAAACCAACAGTCGTAATCGACCTATGACAGTTTAAGCACGAAATGTACAGGTCTCAAAATCATAAAATTTTATTTATTCTATACTAAAATACAAATAATGTTTGAAATCGAACAAACATAAATAATAAATTCGTCAGAGAATTAAATTGCACTAAACAATCCATCAAAATTTACCTGACAGTATGTACTTGAGATGCGGAGGTCATATAGGTCTCAAGATCAAAAAATTAGATTTTTATATATTTAAAAAAAATTATCCCAAATCTATTTTAAAAGAGACATAAAAATTTTGGTAATTGAAACTAAAGGAGTAAGTTTCAATAAGACGTAGATCGCTTAGAAACAAAGGATACTTGGAAAATGAAGCACAACTTTGAACTTTTCTTTCTAATTTCCATAAAAGTAAAAATTAAGTTGTTTTTTTTTTCTTAAGAAGCGTTCTCTTACTTTTTCTGTAAGCTGAAATTGAGGAAATAATGATTTATTATAAGTGAAATTCCGATTAGAAACGATTATGTTAAACTGTTAATAATTTATTTAATTAAGTAATATCTTAATGAACCTTTCCTTTAGTATTATTATTATTATTATTTTTTGGAATTCATCAATCTTTCCACGATGTGAACTATGAAACTAGACAATCTCCTCAAACTGCTTAGCATTCGATCCTGATTTAATTTACATTCGCCCACACAGACTTCCTCTCTCTTCTATTCAATGTCATCATCTGGTACGACACCCACACTCACCTTCCACTATCTTGGAAATGGTATGGCTCTATTGCGCAGCCGCACTCGAAATGATAAGAAAGAGAAAAAATAAATGTCTTTAAGACGGTGTACTCCAAGAAGAGGACCCAAGAATGGTCCGATAAAGAGACAGGTGTGTAGTCGTGTAGGAGGGTCTCTGGTGGGTGTCAACGATCTCAGTTTAGGGTTTATCACATCCTTTTATTTACATATACTATATATATAGTATGTTCAAGACTCGATTGGTATCATCTTTTTTCGAGAGTTTCAAAATGGACCTAGTTGTAATGAATGTTTTAGTTTTAGTAGTGAAAACTCCAGAAGAACATCTATTTATTCTCCAGTATACATAATTCTGGAATTTTCAATCGAAAGATGTATGTTCAATGAAGCATATTCATAGAAAATGCGATTTTAAAACTATTTTATATCGGAGATTTTTCGCCGAAAACTGCAAACAATATTTTACGGTTTATGACTGTTGCATTTTTGTGCATTTTACTTGGATTATTAGTATTGAATACATTACGTGATAATCATAATTCAATTCGAGTACAACACTTTTCTACTGTGAGTATTGTGCGTTGTGACAGCGTTACTATCTGCTACAACTACTTATAGTCACCAAAGCCGTTACGGATCGACATGATGCGACTTTGCAGTTAAGACGTGAGCTTTAATTTTATACATGTAATATATTTGAACATTAACATTAACAATCATCCTGCCAATTAACCTCCTTTCCTTGCCTATTGAAGAAGCATTGTCGAGACCTTCTGTTGCAGAGTACCTCAACTTTTAAGTTGATGCCATGATAATAATACAGAGTACATCGACATGACTATTTGTGGGTAAATGGCAAAAAAAAAGTAATAAAACATGATACATATGTTGCCCTCGTTAATTATAAAACTATACTCCTACTTATCTGGACCTACGGATTTGAACTTTGGGGAACAGCAAAACTGTTGAACATCAAACGTATCTAATCCTTTCAATCCAAATCCTTAGAACCATAGTTAATGCACCCTACTACGTTTCCAACAGAACACTACACCATGACCTACATATCCCTTTTGTCCTTGATTTCGTTCCAACCAAATTCTCAAAATTCCATATAAACCTTTCCAAGCATCCTAATCCTTTGGTTCAAACCTTACCTAGTTCCACCCATCCCTACAATCCATCTAGAAGGTTGAAACGGCAGTGACCAAAAGACTTATTAAAATAAAAATGGACAATTGGGGTTCTGGTAATGGTCAGATTCTCCACTCAAGTTAAGTGTTTGCGGCTTTAGCGCACTTGCTCAGCCTCCACTGGCTCACTACCAGTGGTGCGGCGGGGGGGGTGTGCTAGGATCTTTTGAGCTCTGCCTTATCCCTCACACGTGGAGGATAGAGTGGGCTCAGGGATCCTCAGGTCGATTGTGTAAATATTGTATATTAGAGAGTAAATGTGACTAGAGGCTATATTATTTTATTTATTTATTTTTCATACAGATAGTTTGATTATGTTCATTTTCTTTATTCTTTTGTTTGTATATATTTTAAGAGTTTTTTTTTTAAATTTTTTTAATTTATTTTTTTATTTTATATTATTGTAGAATGTATGAGATCATTCATCACTATTACCTATAGCCCACAACTGTGTGGCAGATTGTAATATCTACCAGTAAATAAAAAGTATTATTTAAAAAAAAATTTTTTTAAAATAATTATTATTTTGACACGAGTGAGGATTAATCCCTAGTTGGGCAATAGTAAGGCCATCACGCCTCACCATACCAGATTTTTTGTCTAAATATTTCCACTATGGATATACTGTAAATATAAAGACATATTTCCCGTAAATAGAATTTGAAAGGAATTAAATAAGGCAACTAGTATTAGACGGACAGACTTGGAGTGAACTCTACAGGCTTCATGCTCCTACTGCATTCATGTTCGATGAAGATTGAACATGAAGATGATAATGTAAATTGGTGACAAATACGTCACCATATTATTTATTTCCCTTAGATTTTGCATATTAATTGCTATAATAAAAGTTTTCAGAAATTTGAAAAGTTTCTCAAATCATAGATTGTTTTATATAATTTAGAATATCTGTGGAGGCAAAGTCCTTTTATATTCTTTCTTTCTGTAAATAATCCATCGACACTCCTGAGGTTATGCGTACCATTACAGTCATGGCTGCGAACACAATATCACCAAATAGACCATTGTGGTCCTTCTAGATAATGAGGCGAAACAAAGCGCGTTCCTGAGGGACCCGCTCATAGGGCTTTATTATCGACTATAATTAGATTATCGATCCATCGTATATTATACAACTCATTACAGCCGCGAAGACTAATCCACAGCCTCTTGTATTGCGCAATATAGGGGGGAGGGAGAGGGGTGCAGGGCAAATATTGAGATATGGCGGCGCCACCCACACTCCCTTGTCTTTCAGCTGTTGATCGCTATGTCATCCTTATTTCGCGCAATGACCTCGCGCATGCGATCATGGATATATATTGTTGGATCGCGTCGCTTCAGGCAAGTAAAGTCAGCATAATACGTCGATTACTTCAGCGGATTACAGACCTAACAAGACAGATCTCTTGTATGTCCTGTTTCTATTTGAAAAGTGTTATCTCATGGTCAAAGTTAAGTGAAACCTCTCTCTATTTTTAAGGACACCTTCTCAAAGCATAATTTGGAACTTAGTAGCCTTTGAAATATTTTTTTTTATTTATTTAAACTGTACAAATAATAAATACAATAAGTAAATATGTTTTATGTTTCATATACACTTGAAAATCTTGGGATGGAACCACCCATTGGTGGTACTTCAAACATTAATTTAAATTAGAAGGTCCCGTGGCCATCTTCTTTTCAGACGCCTCGGAGGATTATCAGGGAT
>NW_027115901.1:344088-361300 GCF_000696795.3 Halyomorpha halys
AGCGTTTGTCAAGTAAGTGTTGTAGCAATCGGAATCTACGAGCAGTTTCTTGTCGTTTCAGTCTTGTGTGTGGATTCCAAGTAAGTCTCTTGTCAATATGGAGTCCTAAGTATCGAATCTGTAACCTTTGAAGTATGAAATATAAATATATGTAACTATTTCTGTGCTTTAGAAAAACGACTATATTAATTTTTAGAAGTCTGTAGTTTTTTAATTACAGTGTAATCTCAGTGCAGTTTCGATATCGGGTTCCTATGGAATCGTTCATAATATAATTTGTTGGAATTATAAATACATAACGTCTGTCGTATAAATCATTTTATTCTGTAAAACTAATTTAATTAATAGCAGAAATATTGATGGTGAATTAATTTTTTTTTTTTTTATCACGTTTTAAATAAATCCATACAAAGAGGATTTTTTATTCTTATACATACTTAGCATTACTATAGATGAACCAGAAAATATTTTTTTAAAACTTTAAACTGTCTGATTTCAATAAAAATAGAAAAATAAATAAATAAATAAAAATAGTTATTCACATTCATACTATTGAATTCTTTTATTATTTTTCTTGTTTCTTTCTATATTCTGAACTTTTCAGTAATCCAAACACCCCCTGTTCAGCATTTCGTTCCAATTACCGATATAACATCGTATTAAAGTTCTTTGAAAATGATCAAACTTTTAACAGACATTCTCATTTTTATTACTATCGATTTAATAGAATATTTCAACAGTATTAATAAATAATATTCTGTTTCTTTGTCTTTTCCTAATTCAGGTATTTCAAGTCCTAAGCCCCAAAGCAACATCGTGTTTGCCTGGTCGTTATTCACGCTTGTGCTGGGAACTAAAAGATCCACGTTTCAAGATTTTTTTGTTCCTCAAAATAGTTAATATACACATTCCAGAAAAGTATAAAAATCAGAACACACTATTTTTTCATAAGTCGAATAAAGTCAAGTACTTTTACTCTTTATTGTTTTCTTAAACATATTTCTATACTTATTACACCAGTTCCATATTGTGATAAAATATATTTATTCAAGGACTGAAAATAAATTAAATAAAGCAGAATCAACAAGTAGAAGACGCGATGATAGCAGACAGAAGAGAAGAAAAGACAGATCTCATTATATGGACAGAGAATAATGATCGACTCTGATACAGATCTTCGGCTCCGTCAGTTAATTACTTTATAATTAACTCTCAATGATAATTAACAACTAGCTCTTAATGATGCTCCGTGCTCTTCAAAGGTTAGGATGAATTTTTGCTTTGTCAAAAGGATTCGGATAACATTGATTTTCGATCTAATATTTATTCGTTCCTTAAACGCACAAATGATGAAGGCGTATTCTAATGATTGAAAATAAAAATAAAAAAATGTTAAATCAGTCTGTCAGTAATCTGCAATCATTCTTACAGATTTTTTTCCTCTGTAAAAAAAAAAAAAGGCCAACACCCTATCTATTTCTATCTCATAGTCCCTTATTTTATTATCCGATAATATAATAATATTGGACAATATTCTCTTTCAGCAGATTTAAATTAAAAATACAAATACGTATACATAATTCAAGATTAATGATTGTCGTTAGAGTATAAAATCAACGTAAAGAGTCGTTTTCATTTACCCTTTGCCGTAAACCCGTGACTTATATACCTATACTGCCCTACAGTATCCTTTAATAATACCCCACTTATTCCTGTCGAACAGATCCGTTACTTAGGACTACATCTGGACAAACGACTAACATGGAATCCTCATACAAGACTAAAAAGACAAGAAACTGCTCGTCGATTCCGACTATTACAACATTTACTAGATAAACGGTCTAACTTGCCAACCAATTACAAAAAAGACTGATCTACGTGACTATTATAAGGCCTATCTGGACATACGGAGTTGAGCTGTGGGGATCCACTAAACCATCAATTCCCCCCGAATCATCCTTACAGTCCAAAATCCTTAACGCTCCTTACTTTGTCATAAATCAAGTCACCCATCAGGACCTCAATGTTCCATATGTTCCCGATTTGGCCAGAACCAGAAACCATTCCTTCCATAATAAACTTCCCAACCACCCAAATCCATTTGTTCCTAACCTGATTTCTCCTTCATTACCTAATAATCCTCCTAGGCTTCTGAAAAGAAGATGGCCTCGAGATCTTCTCTTCTAGAAATTTTATTGGAGTTCTACCAATGGGTAGATTCTCCACATGTTTGTATCATGTCACACCAAATTTACTTGTATATATTTTATACAGTTGTAAATAACAATAAATAAATTATTAAGAAAAAAAAGTCATCTTAGAAATATAGATTTGCCAAGAAAACCTATATTTCAAATTACATATGATTGATCAAAAGTAGTAGTTGAAATTTACTAAAATTAATAATTAATTATTAATGATTAATTCATTTTACAATAACTTCTAACTTACCTCTAAATCGGAAGAGTCGTTTTTGAAATATAAATATAAGTAAAATCATTGGATAGTCTTTGGTAAAACCCACTCGAATTGAAGACCGTTAAAAATCGAAAACAATTTTTTAGGTAAGCAATGCAGAAAATCTAAAAAATGTGTACATTAATATCATTTTATTTATTTTTTTTTTAATTTATCTATTGTTATTTACAACTGTATAAAAATATATAAAACAAGTAAATTTGCTTTAGGTGAGATAGTGACATGATACAAACACATGGAGAATCTATCCATTGACAGAACTCCAATAAAATCTTTTTAGAACCCAATGTCATATTCGACATAATTTAAGTTCTAACTGAAAAACATCGAACGAGTTTATGATGTTTTTTGTGACTCTTTCAATGTTTTTCTACTGGACAGCCCTGATGAAGCTCTAAAATGGGTGGCGAAACGTCGGTGGTGTTTCTTTCCACCTCTAACCGTCTCCTTCATATTTTGAAAAAATACCGTCAATCATTTATATATATAATTTATTTTATATTTGTATCCAATCTTTTGAATGCCTTTCTAAATTGAGTACATTAAATACATGAATTCAATTTACAAACTTATTTACAATATTGAATAAAATATTAATTTAACATCCTATATCTTTATTTTTTGTGTTGATTGCTCGTGATTTTTGTGTTTATTGCCTTTTTCATGCATCTATATTTTGACCTCAATATAGCGGTCAAATAGCTATATGTTCCTTTAAATTTTGATATAGCTATCTCAACCGTACAAAACGAGACCATATGAAATTGGTTTGAGATAGCCATATTATTTTATGTCCCGTATTACTATAACCATCTAACCCCGATGTATTGGAAGAATTGGCCGGTTCGTTTTTTTTCTTAATACTTTTAATTACATGTTTTTAATATAAAATACTGTATTCGATGTTGATATTATAAATACTGATTATAAGTAATGATAATAACAATGAACATTAGAATATAAAATACATTTATTTTATTTTATTGCCCATTAAAAAAACTATTACTAACGAACTTACTTTACTTTATTTATCGCAATTTTCATTAAAATGAGTTGCGGTAATATTGCACTAATTTCACCAAGTCTTAAATATTTCATTTATTTTTTTTAATCTAAATCAAATTCGTAAATATGTTTTTCAGTTGTTAATTGGAATGTTTATCAAAGAAATTCTCCATCAATGAAGAGATTGAATAATAGAATCCGATTCGATTTGTGACAATAAATCGATACAGTTCTATAATTGAATAAGATTTGTCACAGCTGGTTTGTTCTAATTACACCGTAATGCTGTTATTCAATTGTAACCTGACTGAGGTATTAGAGGAGATTCAATTGTCAAAGGAACGAGACTATTTTAAATTGTTGTGTTGTAATAGAACGTAGGGAGAACCACAGTACTCAGGAAATGCTCTGGAGTAGGATGGTTTACTGATGGTAATAAAGTGGACACCATCACCTCCTGTTTCCTGCCTTTGTCCTTACTGAGCATGCGTGGTATGGTCCAATCTGTCTCGCTTCCTTAGTCACAAAATGCTTCTAGCTTCGGTTTCATACGAGAATTGTTTATTCAAATAATCATAATTCTTACGTAGACCAGTCTTACGTTTCGGTCATATTCAGAAGAAATGAGCTCAATATGCAAAATATTGCTACAATATTGTTTATTAAGTATTACTCGATGTCCTGCAGACATTTATTTTTATTTTTTATATTATATGCGATATAACACGAGGAGGCCCCTCACCTCCGGACTCAAATAGTTGCTGAAAGGATAGCTCATATATAAAATTAAATATAACAGGTAACCTTTAAATACCAAAGGTAGTAAAAGGTAAGACACAACACGAATTACTTTTCTTTCTACACAGTAATGCACTACTAACTCACATTTTATTTCTGCTCTAGAGGGTTCGGAAAAAAAAAAAAAAAAAAAAAAAAAAAAAACTGCAGAGAAGATCTAATTTTCGGCACGCTTATAGCATCTAAGTACAGCCTACGATAAAACTGAATTAATGTTTGAAGTCTCAGTATTATATTAGAAAATAATCGGGTTTTGCATAAAATTAGAAAATTCCTTTTTTTATATTTATTTTAATGTTCCTAAAGATTGGAAAAAAATTGTTAAAATCTGTAAAAAGATATTTTGAGATTTATGGTGATCTACGCTTTCAGGACTCCTTGGATTTGAAAAATTTCATTGGAAATACTTATGCTGACCCTAACTATACCTTTAGCTTATTAACTAACCTTACAACATATCAAATAATCACATATATAATTTATTTATTTGTTTATGACACAACCCCCGTACAAATAGAGTTAACCTGTAAACTACTTGAAATAGGTAATTCAATTGTACTAACTTTACAAAAATTATGAGTTAAAGATCGTTTATATAAACCAATAACAAACAATATACCCAAACTGGGCTATCCATATTCATTAGAATAAAATAGTAAAACAAAAACATCACTTCATATTTAATAATATTAAAAACAAAATAAAAACTATACCTCCTATTGGGACGATAGGTGTCCAGCTCTAAGCAAAAGGTTTTGGGTTTCATTTATAAAAAACAGTTTAAAGGCCTGAGGGTACAGACAGAAATTCATGTTTTCCCCTATATCGTTCCCTTTATATATTAAAAGTTTATTCAAATAAAATAATATGTTTCTTTGTTAAAATATGTTTTACTACGCATAAAGAGTAATTTTAGAATTGTGGAACATTACTTAAGTAGCCCTTTTAAATTCAATATATCCTTAAATTTAATGTTATAAACAATAAGTTTTACTCCTAAATTAAAAAAAGTTTGATTATTATTTTATTATTATAAAATAATGCATATTTTTCAATTTATAATATTCTTAACATTAGCTATTTTTTTTCAATAGTTAAAGTGAAGAAGACTTCTAATTAGAATATGTACTAATCTATATTTTGAACTTGTACAATGTTTAGGATATTATCCCATACTCATGTACAATTGTATCCTAAAATTGCAAAACATTATTTATTCTTATCAACAATTTTTATCTATATGCTATATGTATACATTTAAAATTCTTTTTACCGCATATTTATCAATTTTATATACTATACATATATAGTTCAAAAAAATTTATAACCACATTATTTAAATTAATGTCCTTCACCAGTGGCGCATTCATTTCTCTCTATAGCACAAACCAATGCTCTATATTAAAAATTAATTTTTCGAACATATCAATATGCCCAGTATGCTTCTTTTTCCCTCCTTAATTATTAATTAATTTTAATCTAATTTGAAATTTAAGTTAAAAATTATGTTTTTTCTACAATTGGATATTTTTATTTCTGAACATTTTCCCCGATTTTTTATATTTAATAGTCAGCCTATTTATTATATTAGCATAATGTGTATTTAAATGTTTTGTATCTGTTTTAATGTTTGCTGTGTTTTTAGTATTTTTAGTTATATGAATTGTTTCTAAAAACCTTCTGCTTATAGTGTTTTGTGTCGTCTATTATTGTGGGGTTTTAGAAGTCAAATTTATGGTTTATGTTATGTTGTGGTTAGCTGATGCAGTGCAATTTATATTTTTGACGTTTTTACAGTCTGTGATGTGTTCTTTGATCTTAGTTTCTAAAAAAAAAATCCAGAAAATTAAATATATAAATTTAGTTTATCTCACTTCTTGGATATCCTTATAACGTGGAAAATTCTGAAGGTAAACGCGCAGTAAAACAACTGGAATAAGTTACGAAGTCGAGTTCACTACCATCCTTCTGCAATATCAATGCCACAAAAGTGAATGGTGTTATGACAGCAACTGTCATGGATTTTATAATTTTAATTTTTTTTCACACTTATTTAGTTAACTTCAATATTTTTCTAGAATATTAAAAACCAAATAGATGTTAATGCAGACAGTTAAAAGTTAGGAGCCATGCATCATGAAAAAACATATTTAAAATCATTTCAGTCAATTGTATTTTTTTTTCTGTATAGTTTTACAATAGAACCGAGGAGCAATGGCCAAGTGAAACAATGACAGCAATGCAGTCTACTCGCAAATAATACAAAATCGGAACGATTTTCTAGCATTATATTCAAATCATCGATATGTTTTTTTAATCTAATTATATCGATATCGCAATGGAGTTTCGCCTTTGTTGTGAATCGTCAGGCGCTATTTGCCGGTCTAAGTGTCGACCGTGAGTTAGAAATCATGGCCTCTTTTATCGATCGCTCTGGAATATCATTTTATTTTTTCTTTCTTTTTACGAAAGAATATTTTCTTGCATCTTTGTAATAATTGGCATAATGACTTTGTTTTCCTCAGATTTTGTATTTCATTACAAGTATTAATCATTTCATTCTTACTGAAATAATTTTAAGATAGTTAAATCGAGCAATATTTAAAAAGCGCCTGTAATTGAGAAACGGCATGAAATCCTCCATTGCCGCCCTCCATGGTAGCCTTACTTATCTCACTTTTCAAACAGACAATTATAGCGAGTAGGTTGGTCGAGGTACGACATGTCACAATCTCACAAGAGAAAATCATAACAAAAAAAAAAAGACAATCCTTCCCGGCTGGACCCGCCCCGCTAAGACCCCCGGGGAGCCCTGGTCCTATAACACTTTTGAAATATTAGCTTAAAACGGGAAGAGGAGACTATAACTGTAGGGGTTCCCTCTTTTTTTATTTCTTATTCCAGTTGAATAGATCCGTTACCTAGGACTACATTTTGGCAAATAACTGATTTTAAAATCCTCATCCAAGACTAAAAACATAAGAAACTGCACGTCGATTCCGACTATTACAACACTTACTTAACAAACGGTCTAAACTTCCATCTAAGAAAAAAAGACTCATTTATGTGATTATAATAAGGCCTACATACATGGACCTAGGGAATTGAGCTATGGGGCTCCACTAAACCATCGAATTCCTCTCGTATCCAATCCTTACAATCCAAAATCCTTTAATATCCTTACTTTTTCACAAATCAAATCAACCATTAGAACCTCAATGCTCCATGATTGTCGATTTGGCCAAAACCAGATGCCAATTCTTACATGATAAATTTCCAAACCACCCAAACATACTTGTTTCTACTAACCTGGCTTATCCTTCATTACCTGATAATCCTCCTAGGCGTCTCGAAAAAAGATGGCCTCGAGATCTTTTCCTCTAAAAATGTTATTGGAGTTCTATCAATGGTTAGATTCTCCACATGTCTGTTTCATGCCGTCTTATTACTAACATCAAATTTACTTGTTGTATGTATTATAAAATAGTTGTAAATATCAATAAATATAAAAAAAGAACTGTTACTAGACCAAAGGTTGTGCAAGGATGTCATTTGGTCAGAATCACCCTTGACCGCCAGATTTCTACCCAATTAAGTGTACCCACTTTATGAAGCTAGGTGGATTCCAGAGGGCTGACTCATGGCTACAGTAAAACAGATAATATTTATTTTCCCAGCTAGATTCGAACCCGAGTCTTTGGGGATAGCATTACAAATGAGCTATCAATAAAAAAATTATTTAAAAAAATCCTCATTCATTTCTTGTTTAAAAACAAAATATATGCATGTTTCAAAATATCGAGTTCTTTAGATTATGAATATAAAAAATAAATAAATAAAGAGAATTAACTTATCTATATCCAGTAACACAACTATGTTTGTAAGTTTATAGTATTACTAACTTCTTTTCTATTCTTAATTAGTAATGTTTAATTTAATTATCAACATCACTAGATAATTAATTTATTTCTTAGTATTGGTCCCTTAAAGGTTGAGTTATGTTTTAGTTGTAATTATGCGGCTGCGCAGTATATCTTGTCTTCATCAGCTATAGTTAGTTATATAACTATTTACATTATCTTATTATAACAACGCTAACGTAAATTTATCATCACTGATCGAAAGGACATCGGTCATTGCCAGTTGGGCCATATAATAATAATAATAATAATAATAATATAAATAATAATTTACGACCAGGAAACCTTTATTGCATGCTGGTAGATTTAATTTTATTTCTGAGGAATGCGTGGTTAAAATTAAGATACCGGATAAATAAATTATGGCGTATTTCAGGAGATATCTTCTACACCACGATGACACTTCTCGCCCCTCTTCTTGTACAGGTGTTTTGGTTGACATAAATAATGAAAACTACGAATGTTCTGCTCAAACCTGACACTGTGTCCTACGCAGAAGCTGGTCAGCAAGGCGTGCATGTCCAAGCTATGTCAATTACAAGCATTTCGAGAATTCATATTGATTCCTATATCGAAGCACTCGAAAATACAAAACGAGGTTTTTACAATTTTATATAAATAAATAATTTTTTTTCCAAAATAGAACTGATTTTATAAGAAAGAGGTATTATTGCGGCTAAAACTACGTAACGTGAATTTCTTTTGCATTGCATATATTTGCAGTTTTATAACGCATACGTTAGCTAACAGACAAACCGCCTAAATCGGTTATGTCCGGAGTGAAATGTTCTTGCAAAAACAAACAAGGGCAGACAATACCCGAGCCTCTCCCACGACTAACGCCTGATGGACAGTCCGTTCCCAGAGGCACTTCCTGGTCTCGGAGCGCCACCTTCTGGAAAATTGTAAGGCGTCGAGGGACGGTTGGCTGGGCACCCTTAGGCGATGGCGGTTATGTAGCCTCCTCAGAGGATGAGACTACAGCTGGGCTATTTCCACCTCAAACCCTATCATTCTTACAATTGGCTCATCGTGCTAAGCCCTAACATCCTAGCCGTTATTTCTTAACAAAATACAAAAACGTTTTATTACTTTCACATCTCTATTAATTGAATATATTGTAAGAAGAAGCCTAGCGATCTTGAAAAAATAACCAGAGTTGGGAAAATGAAACTTGCAGCTAAAATTTCCATGGATACGATATTTATTTATCAATGGTTCATTCATGAATAAGGGTCGTATCCATGGCAACATTAGCTATTAGGAGCAACTATAGACAATTTTTGGCCAACTCTAAAAACAAACATAAAGTGGTCTCAGTGAGTGAACAGTCTAGCTCAAAGACGAAAAATCATACGAAACTGAAACTACATTGAGATCTTCCCCAAGTGCTACTATAGGGTGTTTTTTTAAGCCCGATAGAACTTGAAATTGTAAAAAATAACACAAAAAATTAAATTGTAATCAAAAATTTTTTTTTATTCGAATGATCAATATGTGACATTAACATTTGAAAATGATTTCGGGCATATGGGCACCGCGGCTGTTCTTGACGAAGCGCATTCTGGACGTCCAATTTTGGCCGTATGTCACGAATAACACGAACAATGCTGGCCTCCAAGGCGTCAATTGTTGCTGGTTTATCAGCATAAACCAGTGACTTCACGTAGCCCCACAGGAAATAATCGAGAGGTGTCAAATCGCACGACCATATGCGGCAATTTTGCTTATTAACAAACCCGTTAAGCCAAAAATGCGCCTCATCGCTGAACACAATTTTACAGAATGCGCTTCGTCAAGAACAGCCGCGGTGCCCATATGCCCGAAATCATTTTCAAATGTTAATGTCACGTATTGATCTTTCGAATAAAAAAAAATTTTGATTACAATTTAATTTTTTGTGTTGTTTTTTACAATTTCAAGTTCTATCGGGCTTAAAAAAAGACCCTATATATATAATCGATTTTACACTTTTTAGGATTTTTTTTATAAATATCTAACAATTTTGATAAAAATCGATAAATTAATGTAGGATTAAGTGATCTTTAATAACAGATAGGTCTTTTCCTTGTTGAATTAGTGTGACAGGGCTTTAATGAGAAATTTTGAAAATAATTGTCCTCTAAATTACATTCAATTTATTTGAAATTATCAACCGTTTCTCGTTTTTATTAATGATGAAAAATGAATAAATATAAGATATGAAAGAAATTGTAATGAGGTGTAGTTAGTTGACCGTAGATTAATAAGTAGAGAACATAGTCAGGGGGGTGTGGTCAGCAAAAAAAAGACAAATAAACAAAATATACTGGAATTTTTATCGTTATCAAATCAAATCGTTATCTGTCTAATTCCATGATTATGAATCAACTATTTTTTATTTTTTATTGGAGAAGATGGTCGAGGGTTACGGTCAGCAAACAAACAACATAAATAAACAAAAAAATTTATTTAACCCGACGTTTCGACCTGAGTTTCATCAGGGTGTCTAGTGGTGAAGATTGACTAAAACTGATTTTTTTTATTTTTAATCAACTATTTTTTATTTTCATTGTTATGAATATTTCCAAATTTGTTAGTCTATTATTTATTTTTATTTTTATGTTTCTCTGAATGATCTTTGTTATCTCTTTTTGTTTTGTTACCTGAAAATCAGGTCGAAACGTCGGCACGATTACATAATTTTTATTTATTTGTTTTTTTTTTGCTTCTCCACTTATGAAAGAAATTAATAGTTAATTTGAGGAGATGAGAGGGAAAAACGTTTTTTCCAGGTTTAAAGTACGTTCATGAAGTAGTAATATAAACGAGGTTTAGATAGTTGCCGTAGATTACTGATTGGAGAAGATGGTCGGGGGGTGCGGTCACCGGGTGCTGACCATTTCTCCAAATGATTAGTAAAATGTATTCAAAATGCACTTTTAAGCTGCCTAATTTTCAAATATTTTCATGATGAGTTCCAAAAATCAGGTGATCTCAGACTTCGGGGTAAAATCGTAGTTTCCATAGGCTTTTTGTAAGTTCCATAGGACTTTTGTAAAACATTAATTTAGTACCAACAAATTTACCTTTATGCAAAAAATTCTTAACTCCCTACAATTGTATCCACATCCAACGTTTCATAAATTTGAAGTTTCAAATAGCCCATCTGCTTGTCGTACGCAATTCACGGAAACTACAATTTTACGCCGAAGTCATAGATCATCTCTTTTTCGGAACTCACCAAGAAAATATTTAAAATTTAGGCAGATTATAAATGCTTATTGTAATTTTGAATAAATTTTATTAAGCATTTTTCTGTCTAAACCTATAATATAATATAATACTTTTGTAGCACTACTCTTATGTATACACTTTTATTTTTTTTTTATTATTGATATTTACAAATGTATAAAAAATACAGCAACTATATTTTATCATAATGACATAATGATAATGATATGATACACCATGTAGAGAAACTACCCAGTAGTAAAACTCTAAAAAAATATTTTACAATATAAGGTCACGAGACCATCTTCTATTCAGGCGCCTCGAAGGATTTTGCTAGGAATGGAAGAGGAAGCAAGGTTAAAAACTAGTGGGTTTGGGTGGTTAGGGAGTTTATAATAGAAGGAATGATATCGGGTTCGGGCTAGATCGGTTACATAAGGAATGCGTACACTTTAAACCTGGAAAAACCTTTTTCCCTCTTATCTCCTCAAGTTAACTATCTCTTTCATATTTTATATTTATTAATTTTTCATTATTAATAAAAATGAGAGGTTTAGTGAGTCCATTCTGTAAGAATTCTACACAAATAATTAGAGGTGAGGTGCCTCCGTTTTTTTTTTTTTTTTTTTTTTTTATTCCTTTCCTATTGTACATACATATGAAAAACTTACATACCAAATACATACATACATACATACTCCAAAATAGTGAAAAAAATAAATAAATCTTCATCGAACTCCTGAAGATAGGTATTTTTTTTTTTTTTTTTTTTGTGGCGCACCGATGCACTCCAGTGTCATTAAACTGATAATGAAAAAAATGAGTAAAAGCTCATTTTTTTCTCTGCTACTAGAAAAGATGTCTAATATGTTTCGACCAGTGTCACCAAATAAAGTTTCATTCAAATCAATAATCCAACGTCCGCTGTTTACTCTTGTTACAATAGTATGTATGAATTTCTTTGATTCCAAAATAATTAAACATTTTTTTTTTTTAATCATTTATTTATTATTTACAACTGTATAACATATATACAACAAGTAAATTTGCTGTAGGTGAGATAGTGACATGATACAAACATGTGGAGAATCTATCCATTGATTGAACTCCAATAACATTTCTAGAAGAGAAGATCCCGAGACCATCTTCTTTTCAGACGCCTAGGAGGATTATTAGGTACTAAAGGAGAAGCCAGGTTAGAAACAAGTGGATTTGGGTGGTTGAGATGCTAAACATGGAAAAAATGGTATCTGGTTTTGGCCAAATCAGCAACATATGGGACATTGAGGTCATGATGGATGACTTGATTTGTGATAAAGTAAGGAGCGTTAAGGATTTTATGAAGAATTTTGGACTGTAAGGATTAGATTCGGGAGGAATTTGATGGTTTAGTGGAGCCCCAAAGCTCAACTCCGTATGTCCAGATAGGCCTTATAATAGTCATGTAGATCAGTCTTTTGTAATGGATTGGCAATTTAGACCGTTTTTCTAGTAAATGTTGTAATAGTCGAAATCGACGAGCAGTAAAATTAAACATTATAAAATAATTAACTTAATTAATTTTCTCATATATTTTGGTAGCAGAAGGCATAACCTACATGATTTTTCAACTTGCTACATATCGAAAGTTCAAATAAGAAAATTGCGCTATGGGTGTTGAATCAACTCCGGATGACTTGTCAGATCTTAATTGGTTTCGTTAGGAAATACACCTGTAGGTTTCGAACCAACAGATGTTCCATGTGTCCGTTCTGAACAGTCATCGTTGGATAGTTCCCTTCCAGTTGATTGCATTGTGATGCAAACTCTGGAACCCCGTTGTGGACCTCTTGGACTAAAAGGAAAGACAATGGTAAATGCCGGTTGGCACTTTTGTGGAGGTAGCGGTACCAACTTCAAACCCAGAGTGCTCTCCCATCCGGAATGGAAAATAGCTGTTTAGCATTCAGCGAGATCTTTGAGCTTTTTTTGAAGGTAATTTCTTCGGTGGTGCTCCAGGAATACAAAATTATTCTGTCCCGCACGCTCATTAGCGTCTAATCTATTGTTTTAAATTTCACTATTTCCCGTATATTTTTCTCAACTACTTCCTTGTTATTGAATACATACTTGTTTTAATATGTTTAAAAATAAATTCATATTTATTGCCAAGTATTTCGAAACTAATTAGTATTTGATATAACACTAATGATTCAGTATTCGACTTAGTATTTGATTTAAAAAAACAAAATGTTGACAAGGTTTGTTATATACATGCATTGCGGAGACGAGGTTTTTTCCTTGGAGTTTTTCAATATTCTCCTATTATTAAATCAAATATTTCATAAGTTAGTTAAAGCTATGTTACAAAATCAAAATATTTTTGGAACTAACTATAAAAAAATCTGAAATAGTGCGCTGAAATTCATGCATCCTTCACTTACCAATCTACTTCGAGTCGAAATTTATTTCATGGACGAAAACGTTAATATAATTTTGATAAAGCGTTTTTCAACAAATATTATTACCTTCTATGATTTTATATATTAAATATTAATTTTTCTAAAATCTTGTAATTTATAACTGTTACTTTGTTCACAACCTGAGGATATATAGTTCTTTTAGTTAATTATCTATATCATTCATAGTTTACAATTATCCATTTATATTACTACGATGCTTTGTTGCCAATTATTTGAAATAAACATTAGTTCAGTTTCAGTTTCATACGACTTATCTAAGACTGTTTTTAAGTATTTATTATTTTTACCAAAATGGGCTTAACATCAAAATTATGTACAATTATTTAGGAATAAGATTTAGAAAACCATTCTTCCTGAACGACCATTATAATACCTAAGTAGCAAGAAGTTGGGAAAAGGATAATTAGGATAAAGATTAGTTATTGTGTCTTAGAGGCTGAAGGTGCCCACAAATGCTCAAACACCTAAGGAGTTTTACAAAAAAGTTGTTTTTGTTAAAAAGAAATTAGACAAAAGTTCTATACATCCCGAAGTAGAAACTTATATGAGTTGTTAATTAACTGGGCTTTACAATACTTTTATTTTATTTCTTTTGGGTTTTCGATTCTTTTTCCGACAACCTTTTATCATCGCTAATTAATTATCGAGACATATTTACCTTTCTCCTTGATTAATTCGATTGTTGAACGAGTCGGCGATTTGAAAAGTACACAAAGAATAACCTCGATCAAAGAAGACTTACAAGAAGGATACTTGAAAAAGAGGGGAAAAAATAAAAGAAAATCTCCTTTTGTGTCTCCTCTTCTTGTTCCTTCGAATGCCGAGTCATCTTAGAGCAATCAGCCACTCATGGTCTGTTCTAGGTCATCTGGGTCTGCAAGGGTTGTATCCTTGGACGGCGAAAAGCAAACAGTACGATCGGTGTTACGTGTTGCGCGTCAATGGGTCATTGTGTATTTGGGTTTGCTTCACTTGTGAGTCATGCGCTCTTGCATGTTCCAATTGGTATTCGACTGGATAGTTTATTGTTCAAGTTGCGCGGTTCGGTATGTGTACTAAATTAAAAGAATGTAGAAATAAATGACGTATTCGCACAGTCATATCTCTCAATATATTTCTCGCAGCACCAAATGTTTTAGTGTGTTTCCTAAAACTACTGAATAGCTTTCTAAACAAAATCTTTAGAAACATTGAAAAATTTAAATAAATGGTTTTAAAAATCCTAATATTTTCTTAGTCGCCAAAGCTACCACAGCTCTGATGAAGTTCTACAATATGGGGCGAAACGTCGGAAAATAAATAGTACAAGAGCCCAAGAGGAAAAAAAAAGTCAATTATTTCACCCCAATTTTTGATTATTTTAATGAAAGCTATGTATAATTAATAGTCAAAATTGATGAATCTGCCAAGTATAGGTAGGGAGAATAAAAATGGCGGTTATTTCAAAGAGATAAAAAAAACTAATTTTTCATTCGGAGCTCTATATCTTAAAAAGTAGGAACAACACAAGAAAACCTAAAAGAACGTCATTAAAAGAAGAGTAAATTTGCTATGAGCCCTAATAGAGTTATTTACGTTAAATATTTTTCGAGATATAGATTTTTAAAAAGCAACAATTCATAAAAATTTTGTATGGTATGTGCTGAAAGATCAGTAGTTAGTGAATTTATTTTGAAAAATTTATATCTCAAAAACCATTTGACGTACAGATGTCTATTAGCACTCAAATTAAATTTAGTTTAATGAGCTATAAAGTAGTTCGTTGTAAATAGTAGTATAATTAACTATTTTGTAGTAAATTTAACTAGCTTAAATTGGAGCGCTGGCAGACATCTGTACGTCCAATGGTTTCTGCAATGAAGTTTTTCATAAATCAAACTTATTGTCCGAACAACTATAAATAAATTTATTTTAGCAAATATCATGAAAACTATATTCTATTCCTATTACTATTCCTTCGAAGGTAAAGGTTATAAACATCTTTTTAGTCCATTAAACTAGCTTTAATTTGAGTGCTAATAGACATCTGTACGTAGCATTGTTCCTGAGATATAGAATTTCGCGAGAACTATTGGACGTAAATAGCTCTTTTAGGGCTAATATTTCAGAAAATTTACTCTTCTTAAAATAATACTCTCTTAGATTTTCTAGTGTTGTTGGTAGTTTTTAAGATAGCCGCCATTTTTATTCTCCCTACCTATACTTGGCAGACTCATTTTGACTAGTAATTATACCTAGTTTTCATTAAAGTAATCAAAAATTGGGGTGAGATAACTGCCATTTTTTCTTCCCGGATCTTGTACTAAAATGGTTGTTAACTATTTTTGTTTTTCTTTTGACTGTAGCCCTGACCATCTTCTTCATTATACAGTTATATATAACCTAATATTTTTGTTTATATTAGTAATACGCTCGCACAGGACGCTCCAGATGGTAGAACTTCACAGTAATTTGTTTTAACTTTTTTAACTTACACCCAAATTTCAGAACGACAAAGATTACTAATTAGGTAGCCGTTTTAGCGCCTTTACATATGGTCCCTTTGGGTTATTGGTCCCTTGAATGTTAAAGTGTTGTAACTTAAACCTGGACTTTTAATGCAAGTTCTGTATTGTTTTTATAAAAGATAAAGTTTTTGGTTGTGCCAAAACTTTTCACTCATCAGCATATCCAACTATTTAAAAACATTTTTGGTTAAGAGTGCACCGTTTTTTTGTTTTTTTTTCGTACCCTCCTGAAAAGATTTTAATTGGTATTTATTACGTACATATAGGAGGTATGTCATATGTATAGCTGGGTATGAAGGATACCTTGGATTGCCTTTTGGCATTATAAGGTTAGGTTAGGGGTCCAATTAAGGTCGTAAACTTGGTTGGTTACGCCAGTGGATTATTGCAACGGGGAGGAACACCGAATAACTCTTCAATAATTTTTTTTATTTTACGATAATTAATGAGAAAAGAATGACACCCGACTTTTTGTATTAATGGTTCATAATTTATTCCAATTAATTTCCTAATTCCTTCACTGAAAATTATGTACAATATAAACCAACCTACTACAAACGAATAACACTGTGTTTGAAGTAGTATTTCCCCAAGAAAAAATCTAAGTGTGACATAGTAATACTAGGACAAAAAAATCATAGTTTTTTTTTACCTCCCAACGATAATATATCTTTGAAATTACTCTAGCTTCGCTAAGGTGGGTATACAGTATGAATGCTGATAAAATAGAGAAACGTTTCCTGAAAATTCCTATACTCTCCTGAGAATTGATGCTTAACTTCAGGAAAATTCGTTGATTCCGAAGTTTTTTTTTTTTTTTTTTTTTTTT
>NW_027115901.1:361675-364090 GCF_000696795.3 Halyomorpha halys
GGTGATAGACTGGAATACTGGATTGAAGGAAGCAGGGAATTCCGAAGTAGATTACAAATTTTGATAAATAGCAGATAAATTTGATGAATTTTATGGGAAGAAACGTCATTTTCTCAGAAAAATTGTTTTAAAAACCGATCTAGTGATCCCCTTGTTCAAAGACACCTATTTATGATGTTTTGTATATTTTTATTAATTTTGTTTATTTGATAAACAGTTCTAAAAATAGAAAAATACTTAATAATTAAAAACATGATCGATAACTATACACCTAATATAAGGAGGTAAAGGAGAAGAAAGCCACGTTAAAGGCTCAGCCATGTTTAATTTCTCATTTCACGGTAGCCTAGAGTGTTACTAATAGTCTTGGTCTTTAGTTTGTTTCCTGGTTAAGTGGGTAGCTTTGACAAAGATCTTACAATGCAAACAGAAATCTCCTATTGTTCTCTCATTATGAAGATAACGTTTAAGAAAGTATCTTCTAAACAATTAGCTAGATAATCATCAAGATAGACCGGTCCAGATCTGTTTTGAGTTGATTGCCCTCCGAAGATCTGTACCGGCTAGTGAAATTTATTTAGTCTTCATTCGAACCTGGATCTTTCCGTGTATAGCCTTCTGCCCCAGGAGTTGACTTAGCAAGATCACTATCATTTATATCATAAGAGATTTATTAAAAATCCAGATTCAAATCTGAACGGTTGTGCATGAAGGTGACGCGCTCGACCGCCAGATTTTTATCCAATTAAGGGTACCCAACTTATGTGTCTGGGTGGACTCCAGAATGTCTCCAGAATCCAGATGGTTGACTCCGGCTACAGTGTAACAGAAAACAATTTACTGCCCATCCGGATTCTCGAACCCGGGTCCTTGGAGTTAGTAGCATGACGCCTTACCACGGTGCTACCGCGCTCCCCCCCCCCCCACGAGAGGTTTATAGGGAAAACAATTATAACAGTAATATTTATTTTCACTTTCACAATATATATGAAGGTCAAGGAAAGTATTGAGATCGTAAAAAATTTCAAATTCGAGTTTTCAGGTCCCATCACTCCAAATAACAAAATATCGCAAAGTTTCTTCCATTTCATGTCAACTTAACATAGTTTTAACCCAATCCAACTTAGATTTTCTTTAATTTTGGAAAAATTTTGTGCCGGTATTCTATCTTAGCTTTTGCTGAAAATAGGGCATTTAATGATCGATTTGTATCAAATAATAATTTCAGATTCCACCATGCACCTAGTTCTACCAAAAGGGTTCTACCATTTTTCTGCTGATACTAAAAGGCTTACACTACCAAAAAAAGAAAAATTAGAGCCATTGGTGTGGGCTGTTATAGAAACTTATTCAATAAAATCGATTGTCTAGATGTGCCACTTTAAAGAATCTATTTTTCATATTTTTTCGATTTTTTCAAAAACACATTTGAACTAATTAAATTCATTACGCTCATTCATTCTCATCAAAATAGTCCAACAGGATTAAATTTTCTGAAAAACGTCCACTAAAATACATTTACTGTTGTTTGTATAAACTAATCAGCCATTTTTTAGTTTGTATTAATAAATAATTCGGACAGAATTTGGAAGAAGTAGATTTAAGTTAAAAGTAGTTTTAATAGAGAAATATTCTACAAGAATTAGGACGGACTATACATTTTTTTTTTTTATTCATTTATTTAAATTTATAACTATGCAAAAAAAAAAAAAGTAAATGTAATAAATGTTTTTTGAACTCTCGATAATCTTGGGAAGCAATCATTACTTCGAATTAGAAGATCCCGTTGCCATAGAAATAGCCTGGAAGGATTATCAAGGATTGTTAAGGATGAGAGATAAATTACTAATGGGTTTGGATGGGTAAGGATTTTGGACTGAACGACGTATATCAATTTCAGGCCAAATCTTCAACGAAGGGGTTGTTGATAATTTTGACTTCCAATTATATTAAGGTATAAAAGCTACAGAAGTTGACGCAGTACCTCCGGAACGTATTACAAGAAGAAATCTATAAATTAAGAACCAGTGTTTCTAAATTTTGACCTTAGAGCAATATATAATATTTAAAATAATTATATAATATTTTTTAATGATCGGAGAGATTGTAAATTAATTTTCAGATGTTTAATTAAATCAAAAATAAGATATATATAATTTTACCGCTCAATTTCCTTTCATCAAACCTTATGTCAATATTCAATTGAAATAACCTAAATCTCGTAAATCATCTAATTGAAGTACTAGGTCGTAAAACTGAAAATATGACATAACGTGTGTTTAAGCACCCCTTCACTTCTGAACAGAAATTCATGATGCCATATAGTGGCAAAGATGCTTCGACAACCATGGTACGAGGCTTCGACAACCATGGTACGAGGCTTCGGCAACCATGGTACGAGGCTTCGACAACCAT
>NW_027115901.1:364140-380106 GCF_000696795.3 Halyomorpha halys
CAACCATGGTACGAGGCTTCGACAACCATGGTACGAGGCTTCGGCAACCATGGTACGAGGCTTCGACAACCATCTTGGTCCCCAAAACAAAGAGGTCAGAACCAACAGAGTAGCCATCTTGACCTTTACAGAGGAAGAAAGAGATAGAAAATTTCAAGGTCTTCTCTGATAATGTTCATGAGGGAGTAAGACTTCACACCCAGGTGAGAGAGGCGGCGGCAGAGGGATGAGTAGAAAGAAACAAGAGAGAACCCTTGTTCCATCCTAACATTCACTACAGAACAAACCTTCAAGCTCGACAGCTTAAAAGAGAATAGGTTATTTTATTTGAAGGCATGGTATCAATTTATTATAAATACAGTCCACTCCATCATTACCAGCAAAGTAGTTCTTTATTTAAACCAGCTTACCAGCATAATAATTAATGTGGGTAATATCCCCCACCTTTTACTCCGGGGGATACCTAAGTTAAACAACATTAATTAATGCTTTTTACTTTTCCAAATTCTTTAAGAGTGATATCATATATTTTTAAAGAATATTTAAAAAAATTTACATTTTCAAAGGCATAATGTTGATTGTAAATTATATTAAGTAACTTCTGGTTTAAGGTAAAACTTTGTAATTAACAAACACTCTAGCATTTAGAAAAATTATTTTTTTTCAGTTACCATGTTTTACGACCGAGCACTTAGTGATGAAACTTAATTCACTTACACTACTATGACTTTAACCCTCTCAAATACCTCACATGTTTATGTTCCATAAGGCCACGACTCTATGGACTTGTACTAGTTCTGGGATTGACCTATGATTCAGTCGCTGTTGCAATAACACCGATGATGCTCCGTTGTAAATGTTAAACTTAACTGCTGTATCATGACCCGTTTGTAACCTTGGGAAATACTTTAGCATTTCGGGAAACTATTCCCTATAAGGAATTGAAAAACAAAATCTAAAACCACATGTGTATTTGCTATATATATTATTATTTGCTATTTATTATGTAAGTTATATGTTATCACGTTGAACACGGTTTTTGATCGTCTGATGTACATGATATCACTATATTAGTTTCAATAACATTCTCAAAGTTTTCGACGGTGGGTTACATTAAGTACTACCCTAGCTTTTATTAAGTCTAGAAATTCCTCTCTAGCCATCACTTTGCCTGAGAAAGGCTTCGGTATAAGCAGAAAATGTAACGATATTCGATAGGTACAAACCCTAGTAAGAAAGTAATTAATTGTGTTATTGCTTAGTATGCCGATGCCCCGAATCAACGGGGATGAGGGGATTTAAAATGATACAGGTTCTGATCAGCATGTCTAAAGGCCAGAAGACACCATATTGTTTTTTCTCTACAGCGAAGGTGATGTTTGCCTGGTTATCTACAGGTGAACAACCTATTATAACCATGGTGGGGATTCAAGTTTTTCGTTTTGTGGAACCATTACTTAATGAAAAAAGTCAGTGCCCCCAGGCTGGATTCGAACCGGCTCAGCCAACGATAGATCTAGGCCTAACTGTCTCAGCCACAGACGGCCCAAATCATAGTTTACAGTAAGCTGTAATATAAGCCTATATATATTCATTGTAATACAAAATAAAGTAATGTTGATACAAATGCAGAATTAGAAAATAAAAAGAAATTGAATTTTTAAATTAGATGAGAGAGATAAATAGGTTAAAAGTTAAAACTGAATAAATCAGCTAGATGGAGCACGTATAGGTTAGAATTTTTGGCGGGAGATTGGCGCCGCCATATTGCTCCGAAGCCCTGGGCCAGAACCGGATTTTTCTCCCTCTTAAAGTTACCTCTTCCCATTTTAAGCTAATATTTCAAAAGTGATATAGGACTGGCGCTCCCCGGGGGTCTTAGCGAGGCGGGTCCGGTGGGGAGGATTACTTTGTTTTGTGTTGTGATCGTGTCTTGTGAGATTGTGATATGTCGTACATCGACCAACCTACTCGCTATAATTGTCTACAAAGTCAGATAAGTAAGGCTACCATGGAGGGCGGAAGTGGAAGTTTAAAGTTTCCTGGAACATCTCTTGACTACATTTTTTTATATTAAGCTCTGAATTTATCTTGAAATTTAATCCATTTGTTAAGCACATTAAACTTTAAACCTACATAACTGCACCAACTTGAAGGGAGGTCATGGGGATGTCTTAAGTACGGTTATGACAACTTTACGTCACTTACGTTGAGGATTAGACCACGCCCCTTGAAGGTATACTTTACGTTGAAATTGATTAGGATTTGGCATATTAATGTAATTTTTTGTAAAACCATGCGCGATGGCACTATGGTAAGGCGCGATGCTACCAACTCCAATATAGCCCTGAGTCAACCGCGTGGGTTCTGGAATCCACCCAGCCTCATAAATTAAGCCCCAATTAAGGGTATAAATTTAGTGGTCAAGCACGATTCTGACCAATTCACCTCCTTGCACAACCGTTGATCGAGTAACAGTACTTCCTTACAAAGTACTGCGCAACCATAACCCTTGGGTTGTAGCATATAAATTTAATTTAATTCTTTTATTGAAAATTTGAAGGGCATAGAAGTTATACACTACATTTAAATGTTGTTTCCAATCCTTGGGATATCTATAACGAAAATCCATTAAACCGTTCTCGAGAAATTCGAGAATTTTAAATATGATTAATAATAAAATGATTATGATTAATATGATCATTAAACAATTCCTAAAGCATTCTCTTTTACTAGATAGGATACAAAGTGATAAATATTTCTTGTAACTGAGGAGGATCGTAGGATCCTGAAGAAGTTACAGTCCTCAACTCGACTCCTGGAAACGAAAGGTGAAAGCCAAAGCGTTGAGGTCGTGCTGCCTTTCATCGGCTAACGGTTCCTGTCCACAGGCCTCTTGTTGATATCACTCAAGGGAATGTGGGCTATTTATAAAAATGTTTACTTCCAACCTGATTGCATTATCGGCCGATGGAATTCCAAGATTATTTTGTGTTGTAACTGCACGAAGAATATATAGCCGTCTCTTATAGAACAGAAAAAACCTAATTTTTGGAGGCAGAATGAATAAAAGAAGTTCATTGCTGTATCATGTTTACTCCCTTTGGTTAATTTCAGTCATACGTTTAAAATTTCATCTCGTCAGTTGACTAAAAATAATAAATTTATGCCGTATCATAACAATATATTTGATGAACGTATTTTGGTACCGTACTTGTTCAATCATTTACCAGAAGAACTAATAAATCAACCACAAAGAAAACTAAAAAAAGATCTATAGGGAGATGGTCAGGGTTGCGGTCAAAGGAGAAATAAAAATAGTTTACAACTATTTATTTTCCAACGTTTCGCCCCACTTTGCAGGGCTTCATCAGGGCTAAACGAATTTTACGTATTTCTGTATGAAACTAGTGCTCTTGCCTTTGTTACTTTTCTTTTTTTTTATTCTTTTCATTATATCTTTGTATTTTTATTTCTATCATTTTATCTTAACATAGTTTCATTTTGTATCTTTTTAGCCCTGATGAAGCCCTGCAAAGTGGGGCGAAACGTTGGAAAATAAATAGTTGTAAACTATTTTTGTTTCACTATTGACCGCAACCCTGACCATCTCCCTATATATCAATTTTTACGGTCAACTATACATACATATATAAAAAAAGATCTATTTAACTGGCTACTTTCTTACTTCTATGATTCCCAATAACTGATTTTTATTCACTGACCATATCTTTCTACATTTTTTCTCAACTCTACATAATTATTCTTTACATTACGATTAGAATTAGCTATGTAAGTGTGTGCTTAGTTATAGATATTATTTATTTAGATATTACTCGATACTTATTTTTATCCTATTCTGTATCATCTTGTTTTATTGTCATTATTATATTAATTCATAATTTGCGGCTTTATTATTCACTTCAAAGTCCTTTCAGTTATATTATTATTATTATTATTTTATTTTTATATTAATTATTATGTTGTTTACTTTATTTTCATTTCAGTATTAATTTCAGTGTTAATTGAATTATTAGTTGTATTACTTGAGATCAATTCATATTGGGCTGGAAAAGTGATAGTTTTGTTTTGGCAAGAACCCAGGGATACATGCCTGATATACATCCTCTACTTGTTAGATTAGGGGCAACCTATTTTTCTTTTTTTTTGTTTTTTAAATTGAAAACGGAAAATTTGTCCTTTATTAACCAAATACAATCAACAATTAAGAATTAACCAAATATAAAACAAACCTTTACTATCCCAGATAATGTAATGAAATCTAAACTGACTGAGAATCCAAATTGCTGAGAACCGCATAATACAGTGAGCTTCAAGAAAAAGATAAGCACTCTTCTCTAAGTTCCGTGTTATGGAATTGATATCCCCGAGACTAACTCCAGATATATGTGTTCCGCATATCCAAGCTGGAGCCTACTTCTGGAACTGGATTCAGGACACTTCTGGGTCACCGCTATGAATCAAGGACTGTTCTCAGATCTACACAAACGTGTTAGCAAAGATAAAATAAGACTTGAAAAATTGGTCCGTTGAAGAAACTTTTGTAAAAACATTTCGATTATTACGAGAATTTAGAATCAAAATTCTCATTTGTGTGTTTTGATGAAACAATAGTTTGCCTAAAAGTGAGGCATACTTTTACGCTGAATGTAATGGAAATAAAAACAATTTGAATTAACCACTCTAACCAAAATTCATCTTTATTATATATGAAAATTCGCATATTTTAATTAATTATAAAGTTTTTTTTTGCTATTAACTAGAACACTAAAAATATATTGTTGTATAAAACATTAAAGTAAACGAAATTTCTTACAAAATTAATTTATTACATTTTATTTTTCGGAAGATCGGGAGCACTACTGTAAAACGCTTTAAGATAATCCTTCCATCCAAGATCGAAATAGAGTGTTTTCAGAAAAAAAATATAGATGGTTTTCAATGAAAATAGAAAATAAAATCCAAAGGCAATAATAACTATCAGCTTATTATGAACTTGGATCCAAACAACAGGTCAAAATGTTGTATCTTTTTTTCGTTTTCTTTTCCCCGAAAAACTAAATATTTTAGGAAAATAATATAGATGGTTCTCACAGAAAATAGAAAATAAATCGAAATATTGCAATTTTGTTTCTTTTAAAAAGTTTTCAAAAAGTAAGCATTTTCTGAAGATAAATTATTAATAAAAAATTAAAGAAGACAAATTTTTTTACAAAATGCACATGTTATATTCCGTTTGCGACCAACCACAGACGTTGCCATTTCGCATAAGAAATTCCACTTTTTGTTTTCACTAAATCGCTGTATGAACGTCGCAGGTTAGTTGAAAAATAAATATTATTATAATATTCGCATTTCTAAGAAAATGTTTCCAGCTTAAATTTATTATTTAATTTTTATATTTAGAGGCTTAGTTTTTGAGAAGAAAGCAGAAAGCGTTTACAATATTTTGGTTTTAATCTCTGCATTCAGAGTGGAACAACTAACGAGCTGAAAATCCTAAAATCCAGATTCATCATCCCAAAAAAACATGTATAAATATTGAATAAATAAATAAAAAAGTGATATTTGATAATGAAAATATATGTTGATTTAAGTTATAATAAAGTATAACATTTTTTAGAGTCTTGACTTCAGCTTCCACCAATGATATATTAAATTGTCCCCTGTACTTTTATTTAGTATGAGGAAGGTAGTATAACAATTTTTGAAACGATTTTTAGATTTCAAACTGCTTTTAGATTTCAATCAGCACGTACTGTACAAAAGCTCTAAACTTAGAATTTACTTCAAAAGCATCTTATATACTATGATGATCAATCCAACTTGGATAATTTGAGCTTTGGGGCTCCACCAAACCATCCAAAGTCTTCTGTATAGAATCCTTATTATGTCACAAGTAAACTCATCCTAATTAAAGAACTCAACATCCCATTCGTTGCAGATTTGGCACGAAATAGACATACGGCCTTTCATTACAGATCTTTGTCCATCCAAACCCATTAGTTCTTAATCCTTAGTTAATCATCCTTAACGGATCCTGATAATCCTCTGAGGCGTCTAAAAAGAAACGCCACGTGATCTCCTAATTTAAATCAATGATTGAAGCACCACCATTGGGTAGTGCCTTTCCACGACCATCATTTTTTCTGAAACATTTATCAAATTTACCTATTGTATTTTTTTGCACAGTTGTAAATTTCAATAAATCAAAACATTTATCGTATATAAGAACATTTTGTAAATTCAGAACAATCCAAATTAAAAAATCAAACAGCTTCGTTAATCCTAAATTCCAGGAAAATATTTCACAGGAATCAAATACTTGAGGGTGATTTTTGAAAACTGCTCCTTAAGGGCAGGATCTTCTAAAATTTTAGTCGATATTAAAGGGAAGATCGATAGTAAAGCTATCCAACTGTCGCCTAACCTAATATCCTGGCATCCTAACCGACAGATCGATTATAGTCCCAGGGAAGACCTGATCCAGTTCCTGTTATTGTTCCTGGCCGAGCCTGGAATGCTTACTATTACATAACTTTAGCAAGCTTCCCACTTCCTTTAGCTCTTATCTTGGTGCTCCTCTCACGGCTATGCCTATAACTGGCATTAAATAATACTTCACCATATCCTTGTATTACCATAGGCGGATCAATTTGGACTCGTTCCCTTTCCTAAAGGGCCTAAAGACACAGAATCTTAATTTGATTTAATAAAATAATTAAAAATTAAAATTAACTTAATCTAAGTAATGAGTAATAGTAATTTCTAATAGATTATTACATGTACGTTTTATTAATTTTTTTATTATTTTGTTTCAGGTGAGTGTGGCTTAATTTCCAGAGCTGAGTATGTGAGTGTACGAATCATATTTTTACAATTTAATTGAAAAGCAATGTTTACTTTAGGAGGTGGTAATTATACATACATACAAGGTTTCTGGGACTGCAAAAAAGGTACACAAAATTGCAAAAAATCTATTTATTTGTGACTTATGTTTCACCCCATTTAAGAAGTGTTTTTCTCGTTAAAGGTTTGAATTTTTCGCGACCACAATACCTTCATTTAATATCTATTTCATATACAGGCGAGGACTTAGGAGCTGAGCACGATGGGGTGAGGGTCCCAAATTACTTGGTTCAGAATGTTCTGGGTTAGATTCCTATCTGGCTCAGCCAATATTTACATGCCCACTTTGGGGCTGCATAGGTCTATAGAGAACTTGCGTCATAAAATATATATATAATATTCATCAGATTCAAGATTTATTTTATTTTTTTATTGTAGGGAATTAAATTATTTTTTAAAAGAGCCTGGAGAAGTATTGTTTCTGATGTATTTGAAAAAATATATTGGTTTTAGGATTAGTTTTTTAAACCACATAGAACCCAATACACTATTCTAGTATTTAACAAGGCGTAAATACTAGTCCTATCAATATTTGTTAACATTTCAAAAATAGTTTGGCTACAGATATAATTATAGTTTTCTGAGATTTATTTTTATTAATTTACTATTTTCCTAGAGAATTTCTATCATTACTTTTATTTTCCTATATAGGAAAGTTACAACAACTTTCGACGATCGAATACTCTTAGAAGCATAGATAATGCAGGCTTAGGACAGAGATCATACCACTAAAAATAATTGGAAGGAAGTCCTAGATATACAGATATCTGTATTTGTTCATCAAAAGTTATCGTTGTAACTTTCCTATGTAGGAAAATGAAAGTAATGATAAATTTTCTCGAGAAAAATAATGAATAAATACAAATAAACCTCTTAAAACTACACATTAGTTAAAACGATGTAGATTGTTATAAATTGGCATTAACAGAGGTATTTGTTTTTTTAAAATAATCTCAAAGCCATAATGCGTTAATTATATTATTATTTTATCCGAACTATTTTTGAAAGTTTAAAATATATTATTAATAGGACTACTATTCACGCCTGGTAGTAAAGGCTGGAATAGTGCAAACTGCAATGAGGAGCGGTGGCTCCAGAAGCTGGTCGCAGGAGGTGGACGACCTGCAAGAATAACCAGGAAGATTTTTTGCCACAGCTGGATTCCTGTTCCTCAAAGGATCCCGTAAGAGACATAACAACTAACGAGTATTGCCGATGAAGTTTTATTTTTATCTTTGACCTTTCCTCCACTCGTATCCTCATACCTAGATTATTTGTATTATTGAAACAGATTTTACAGTTAAATTATAGAACGTTCTATAATATATAATAAAACCGAGCCATACGTGTTTCTAACCACTCTCTTGCTGGCTAATTATTCGTGAGTTGAAATTATCGGGCTCTAAGTTCTTTAAAAAAAAACTTCTTTTTTTTTTAAATTTAAAGAAATATATATAAATATTTTTTACTGACACCTCAGAAACAGTACATCTCCTGCATTATAGTGTCCCTTTTTTTTTTTATTTTATTTATTTATTGATATTTACAACTGTATAAAAAAATACAACCAGTAAATTTGATCATAATGACATAATGAAATGATACAGGATGTAGAGAAATTACCCAGTAGTAGAACTCTAAAAACAATTTACAATATAAGCCCATCTTCTTTTCAGGCGCCTCGTAGGATTGCCAGGAATGGAAGAGGAAGCAAGGTTAGAAACGAGTGGGTTTGGGTGGTTAGGGAGTTTATTATGGAAGGAATAATATCGGGTTCGGGCTAGATCGGTTACATAAGGAACACTTAGGTCTTTATGGATGGTTTTATTAGTAACAAAATAAGGAACATTGAGGATTTTACGAAGGATTTTAGTGCCCCTTTTGAAAAATAATTTAATCCTCTACAAAAAATAAATAAAAAGTCCATAATTCTCTTGGAAACCCATTGCTTTACTATCTCTATGTATAACAAAAATTGCCTTCAACGTATTGAGCACTGTGTCCCAAAAATGACGTGCTTCTGTCCAGTCCGAGAGTCCGTGCGGCCAAAATGTACATTATTTTCATCAGGCTTACTTCCATTTATTTAGACCAGTTAAAAAAAATATATATAGATCTCCTTATTAAAAATTGTTGCCAGTTGAATTTTAAAAAATCTGCTTATTTTTTATTAATTGCTCATTATTTTTAAAACAACCAAACGACAAAACTATCTTCAACTTTTTTAAACTTTAGTAAATTTACAACTAGCAGAAACAATTTTCATTATTTTATATGTAATCTTTTCACTTTCTTGAGACTGGTTTTTATTGTTAAAATAAAATAAAGTATATCCAATTTAAGTCTCAAAACATTTTTTATTTCTTTTAAAAGTCCAACGTTTCGGCCCATTTTACACTCACATCAATAATTTAAAAACTTTTTGCAGGCTACCTGCCCAGGTTATCAATTTAATTTCAAATTAACCCTATTTTGTCACCCATCACATTAATATTATTTTTTAAAAATTACAAATCAATTGAACACTATTATACTTTGTATCGCAACAATTATTGAAAAAACTTTGCCTTTTAAATAACTGTATATTGCTACCCATCGGTAGCACTCTAATGACGCTTTTACACTAACAGGTCTCGTGGCCATCTTATTATTAGGCTCCTCGGAAGATTGTCCGGAATGGAAGAGAATGAAAGGTTAGAAACTAGTGGATCTGGATGGTTAGGGAGTTTATAATGGAAGGAATGATATCTGGTTCGGGCTAGATAGTTTACTTCGCGAACATTAAGGTCTTTAAGTATGGTTTTATTTCTGACAAAGTAAGGAGGATTGAGGATTTTGGACTGTAAGAATTGGATACGAGAGGAATTCGAAGGTTTAGTGGAGCCCCAAAGCTCAACTCCGTACGTCCAGATTGGCCTTATAGTCATGTAGATCAGTCTTTTGTAATGAGTTGGAGATTTAGACCGTTTTTCTAGCAAGTGCTGTAATAGTCGAAATCGAAGTGCAGTTTCCTGTTTTTTTCAGTCTTGTGTGAGGATTCCAGGTTAATCGTTTGTCCAGATGTAGTCCAAGATAGTGGATCTGTTCGACAGGGGTAAGAGCAACATTATTAAAGGAAACTGCGAAATTCCTAAAATTTAATCGCCCGCCGTTTTTTTTTTCCGGTGGCTTTAGGGCATATATGTATTAATTGGGTTTCAAGGGCATTATTGATGGTTCTTAAGAATTATAATGGTTTAAGTAATTCAATTAATGAATTAAAGATATTTTTTTACACGTTTGTGGATGATTGCGCCCAAAGGTGCACTTGGAAGGGATTAGATTCGAAAAGGGAGTGAGTGAGTCGCAACCAGAGGAAAGTAGGCAAATTGCATCAAGAAAGAATCTCACAAAGAGAGACAAAGAAAGAGAAGTCACGTGAAGAGGCGAAAACAGACAATATATCGTATTTATCTTTTTTTTTTTTTTTTTTTATGTTGATATTATTACTAGAACATAGATCTTTTTATTTTCAATTATTTTATTTATATCACCCAAATGGAAAGAAACTTCCAAATTTAGTGACTCGATTTCACGATCGGGTAGTAGCTGTGGCTGATTTCGCCTTCCAATATTTTTATGCTTAAAATAATATTTTTAAAATAATTTTTTTAAATACAACAAGTAAATTTAATAATAATGACATAATGATAATGATATGATACAGCATGTAGAGAAACTACCCAGTAGTAGAACTCTAAAAAAAAAATTTAAATAAATAATTTTAGGATCTACCTTTTTATGTTATAGTGACTGTTTATACTCTCAATTCTCAAAGATTTGACAAAACAAGCTTTTAATAAATTTTGTTTTCGGCTTAAGTCCTCCAATGACCTACACAGCTCCAGAGTGGAAATTTCATAATTCATTTCTCGGAACCATCAAGAAATAAATATTGACTGACTCAGATGGAATTCGAACCCACAGCCTTCTGAACCAAGCCCTCTGGGATCCTCATCCAAGTCCGCTTAGCTATCAGGTCTTCTTAAATAATTTCATTAATTATGGATGTAATGATATTAATATTAATTTTTTGAAAGTACTAAATCTTCTTAATTTTGCCAAAAATGATGCGAATTTCTGAATTTACAAAACTTTTAATACAGTTTACTTGCGATATTTTAAATATATTTTTTAGCCAGAAAACGTCCAAAGAAAAATACTCTTTAATGATTAAGTAATGGAGGTATTCATAATGGTTAATTTAACATATTACAGTGTGTTAAATGAAGAAATATTTCCATGTTTTAGTAAGTTAAAACGATATACCATTTAACATGGGTAATAGTCTGTTAATAGGTCTACTTAATGGAGAATGACGTCACACAACAGACCAACTAATCCCCACACCATTTTTTCTGTTGTCGTTTTGATAAGTTAGTTGCTCATTGATCTTGTTGTTTTTGTTTTGGACGTTTTTAACTCTAACTAAGTAATAAATAAAAATAATAATAAAGAAATAAAAAAATAATATTAATATTATTTCTTTGAAACCTTAAATAGAAATTACTACCTTACCCAAAGGGCAATGCAGACCTTTACTTAGTGACCAAGAACAGCCATTAGGTATTTGAAGTACCTGCTGCTTCTCCAATATTTCGTCAGAGGTCGTGAAGTGCCAGCGAATTAATATTTCCACATACCTATCCGAATTATGGTCTTCTGGCCCTTGCTCGTGGGCAACTCGTGTATTTTTAACCATTAATTTCGAATTCGCAAGCGATTCGTGAGTTCTTTAGTAAGAATTTGGGAGGTCTCTACTATTTATTCCAGATAAATGTATATTCTTTATTGTACAAACATTAACCATTTATTAATTATTATATCTATTAATTATAAAACTTAATTCACATTTTCATAATTTTTATAGGCTAAATAAATGAAAAGAAAAACTATCATAACTACATATAGTTTAGAATTTACATCTTGCTACTGTAAATTTAAGTTTTTTATTTATAATTGAAATTTTTCTTCAGAATCGCAGTATTGGACATCAAGGAACAAATTTGGTTACGTGTCTGTTTCTGTAATCAAATACAAGGGACTGAAATTAAGTTCACTTCTTCCAAAATAACTTCTAAAGAATTTTTATTTTTAATTATTTTCAATAATTAAACATTGTTAGCATTTATGAAAAAATAATTGATAATTAACCAAAGGAGTAAAAACAATTTATTAAAAAGACAGCAATTTCATAAAAAATACTATCTAACATACAATGTCATAGAAAATAGTAGAGAATGATAAAAATACAAATAAATTACTAAATTTTGTAAACAAATGTTTTCTTGTTTCACTGGTTGTTATGACAATAGTCAGTTGCTACCTTCGCGTATATTCATAAAAGAATTAATTTCAACTCAAAATTGTGCATAAGTGAAACTTTTGTGATGCGTTACATTTTTCCAGCATACATTATATTTTTCTTTATAGTTAGTTCCAATAATATTTTTATTTCGTAATATAATTGTTTATTATTATTATTCATCAAATGAATAATTCATTTAAAACAAAATTATGGACTTTAATTTACAATCTTAATATTAATTAAAATTTAGACATACATTTCTTTGTTTTTGAGTGAGTACATTATTATATTATATTAGTAATATTATAATTAATTCTCATTAGTTAATATAGTATGAAAATTTCTCACTTTCAAAATCAAGCGTATTTTTAGGACACACTTTAAGAAAAAAAAGTACCCCTGGTGGGACTCGAACCCACAATCCCCGGTTTAGGAGACCGATGCCTTATCCATTAGGCCACAGGGGCTTGTGGTCTGGACCCACAATATTTGTTACATAATCTTGTAACTAATTCTTTATTTCATATATCGACAATAGAAAAAAAATTTAACTCAGTATGTACCTTTAAGTCTGATGTATCTTTGTTTAAAATATTACATCGTTTGTTTCAGTCTTTTTTCTTCAAGAGACCATTGAAATAACTCTTCAAGTCAGTTACCTTCCATATAGAAGCGATTGTTTCTTCACCTGTGTGGTGGCATTGATTTATTTCATACAAACAAAAATTAATCAACTATATTCTATAAAATATTATATAGCTATCTGTAGAACAGTTTGCCGAATCCCTTTGTTACTACTAATATTTATTAAGTTAAATATATCTGATTTTGGAAGATACTATACCATAACTATATCTGTTATACATTTTTGTTTATTGATGTCATATATTTATGGATGTAACTTATTTTTGCAGTCTGTTACTTTTAATATAGTATCATAAATAATATTTTTATTTGTATCTAGATCTAACAATACTTTTTTTGTACACCGAACATTCAAGTAATATGTTTTAAAGTCTTGTAACTACTAAAATAATTAATTTAACAATAACATGGATGATTTTTAATATTTGTTAGAACAGAAAAGTTTTTATGGAACTACTTACGAGACATTTTACTAAGCGTACTTTTATTATAGTAGAGTAACCTTATATTAGAATAACAGTTTTGATTTCTAAAAACGGTTTATTGCTTTGTTTCGTATCTTAAAATAGATGCATAGTTTAAAGAATTTTATATTTCACAGTTATAAATTTGTTAAACTTCTTCTTAAGCTTGATGGAATTTTAAAAATATTTTTTAAATTGCAAGGTACGTATACATATAACGTAGAATTAGTTTAAATAAAACCCAACTTATGTATATACATAAAACCTTCAATGAATTCTCAGCCTCTATAAAGTAGGCAGTTTATCCAATTTGTGGAGAATAGGGCTTAATCCTTGACTAAATTCTTCTAAAGGATATTGATTTTAAAATATAAATCTAGGTACGAGGAGAAGATGGTTGGAGGTGTGGTCAAAATGAATTTTTAATGAAGAGTTGGGGCTAGAAAAATTTGGACCTAACCTAAGAATATTGCGAACGTTGGGTGGAATATCGGTTGATGAAATGTTGTGGACCCATTTGTCCTTAATTAGGATAAAATTTAGAAGCTAGCTATATTTTATAAATGTTATTAAATTTTGAGAAAAGAAGTTGTTTTTTCTGTAAACGGGAAGATGTAAAATTGGTGGAGATATTGGTGCAAAGATTATTGAAGTGTATGTCGTTCATTCTGGTTTTAAGGATATGGGTCAGAGATGAAATTTTATGGTTGAGGTGGTGGATTTTTCCACTAATTTCAATATTAAGTTAAGGAGGGAATTTCCGAATTTAAAAGAAACCTAAAATAACTTAGATTTAAGATGTTTGGCATATAAATATGGTTGAGGGAATTATTGATGGATTTAGGTAAAAGGGAGTTTGAGTGACATTTAAGTAAAAAAATACGTTGTTTTAAATTACGGGCCAGGCGTCTATGGAGAGAACAAAGGGTGTTTATATGAGATTTGAGGTTAGGATAAGAAGTTTTGGAAAATGAGAATGACAAATTAGGCATAACAGGAGTGGGCATATTAAGAGAAGTCTGAGTAATACAAGAAGAATAATGGAAGATAGAAGATGTTGAAGTTCTAGAAGGGGTGACTTGGGTGTGTGAAGAAGTTGAAGAGCTAGAAGGAATGGCGTCCGATGAGGATGTATGGTGTTGCAGATGTCTGGACGGGTGGTGAAGTCTGGTACTGTGGCGAGTAGGTTTGTGGTTGTTATCAAGTCGATGGCCACGGTCCACTATCTCTCATAATTATAAATCTAGGTAACAATCAACGTCCAATTAATAATTATTATACCCCTTCAAAATTTTAGAACTCAATACAGTATACTATAAGTTCATGTGAAGCAGAAGAAAAAAATTAATCCTATTTTGATGAAACTTGTAACTATGGTTAGCCGAATTTTCATCAAAACACTATTAGCAAAAACTAAAAAATATTTAGTTTTGTAATGGTTATATACTATTTAATTAGAAGGGCGTATCTGTGCCTGAATGGAACCCCGATACGGTGTTATGTAACAAGGCATAGGATATAGCTCCAGTATTTTACATAAATCCGTTTACTTCTCATCACCTGCCATTTTTCTTTTCGCTCGATTCTCTCTGGTTCATTCTTAGAAAGTGGATCTGCATATTGACATCAAAGAGTTTTCGGAGAACATAAAAAACCTAGAATAACTTCTAGGAACATTAAGAGGAGAAGTTCTCCAGAATTTTTAATAGCCTCCAAGAAATATAAGAGCAGAAAAAAAAATTATACTAACTGGGAAATAAATAAACATGATTTATGGAATCATCTATCTATAAGTTTGAGTTTGTGGTTTTATATATTAGATACTCTTTAATAAACTAAGTTTCCAGCTTTTAAATCTCATAAAAAGGGGTTTTATCCTCGTGTGGGTGACACACCTTGCAAACCTTTTTTTTTAATTCTAGAATATCACAGATAGTTATTTTAATGCTCAAATCTACTTTCAAATGTTTACGGTAATTACATAAATAATTTCTTTACATAAATAATTAAATACATAATTTCTTATGCATTTTGTCACATTCCCCCGTAACCAACACTGACTTGTGGTGGCAACTGACTTCAAAAGTCATTTGATAGAAGTAGAATTCAATTTAATATCAGTTTTTCGCATTGTATAACATCTAGAACAGGATTTAGGGAATATAATACAGGGATATTTGATAAGTATATTTTCCTTTACATTTTAGCAATCTTAGTAGTTATGCAAAACAAAAAATATCATTCTGTCTAAATGTTTTTCCGCGAATTTTGAATATGTGCGCTGCTCCATAGCCCCTCTAAAGTAATTTAAAGAGTTGTAAATTAGTATATTAATTGCAATGGTGTTGAGGAAAGCCTATTAATCTTAAATTTTTTCACCAATTCCCATCAATTTTTTTTTCCTAATTATTTTAAGGTTTTGCGTAGCTCTATAGTCACTTCGTATTCAGTTAAAGGATTCTAAATTTTACAAAAATGAAAAAGAAATATGAACTGATTGTCCAGCTGCCTTTTTTTTTTTTTTTTTTTTTTTTTTTTTTTTTTTTTTTTTTTTTTTTTTTTTTTTTTTTTTTTTTTTTT
>NW_027115901.1:380156-390257 GCF_000696795.3 Halyomorpha halys
TGTATTTCTGCTCTCTGTGAGTTACTGAGCGGAATAACTCAGTGTGTTATCGAATCCGGCTGTAACAGACAATTGTTTATTCTATTACTGAAGCCTGTCAAGGATTTGGAAGCCCTCTTGGAGCACTACTTCTCTATAAAGTGGGACGCAATCCTCTATAAATTAGGTCCCCCTAATGTGGGGAAAAATCTAGTGGTTTAGCGTGATCTTGAACAACCTCCAACATCACCTCATTGCAAAACTATTGCCAAATACAGTACTTCCTTATCTAAGTTCTTAACTTCCTTTATGGATTGTAGAGGTACAGATGTTATTTTATTATTTTACAGTGAGTTTTACTATTTGATTCGTAGTTAAATTTAAATACAAGTTGCATAACAAATAGAATACTTGTGATGGATCACCAGAAGAGAGAAATATAAGACGAATGAGACTGGAATAGACAGGATAAAATGTACATGCTTCAGATCAAACAAAATAAAAATTTAATCATGCAATTGAAAAATAAAACATAAATATGTAATTTAACTAAATATAAAAAAGAAAACTCCATATTGTTATATTTAGTTACACTTAAAAAAATAGAGAGAAAAATATTATATTTATATTTATTAATTAATTTATCTACGTTACATAATAAACTAATTAGAATGCTGTGTATTGTAACAATCCAATATATCTTGGCAACATTGCTTGTAAATTAAAGAATTTATTTTTGGTAATCGATGTTTCAATGAACTTTGAACCTATTGAACTTCTGTTGAGGAAAATCTTGATGGATTGAAGCAAATTTGAACTTTTGTGCATATTATGTTTTTAACACAAAATTAGTATTGTGGAAAGGTTTGTAGCTAAAAATCTTATATTATTGAAGTCTCTTTAAAACTACCGATGCCTTATTACACCAGAGGTGTCGTTATTCCATATCGTGCATGACGTGATACCGAAGAGACAGAATTATGTGAAGAGTCGCAGGAGAGGTAGGTAACCTGAGGCACGGAAACACACGACCTCACTCCGCTCTGGCAACATAAATAACTCCGATTGCTCTCCGTCTACGATAAATGTCAACTCCATTGTAATTCTATGTCTGATAATAAGACCTGTTCGCCCTGTATTACATAATTTTGGTTTATTATAATGGGTCTAGATATCAAACAAAAGAATAAAGATCTAAGCGAACTGGAGGATATATATTTATAATTAAGCGGATTTTTTTTTTTTATAATTTATTTATTGTTATTTGCAACTGTATACATATATACACATCAAGTAAATTTACTGTAAGTGATATTATGACATGATACAAACATGTGGAGAATCTACCCATTGACAGAACTCAAAAACAAAAACAAAAAACCTTTTCAGACGCCTAGGAGGATTATTAGGTAGTGAAGAAGAAGCCAGGTTAGAAACGAGTTGGTTTGGGAGGTTGGGAAGTTTATTATGGAAGGATTGGTATCTGGTTCTGGCCAAATCGGTAACATAGGGGACATTGAGGTCCTGATGGACGATTTGATTTGTGACAAAGTAAGGAGCATTAAGGATTTTACGAAAGATTTAGGACTGTAAGGATTGGATTCGAGAGGAATTAGATGGTTTAGTGGAGCCCCATAGCTCAACTCCGAATGTCTAGATAGGCCTTATGATAGTCATGTAGATCAGTCTTTTGTAATGGATTGGAAGTTTGGACCGTTTGTCTAGTAAATGTTATAATAGTCGGAATCGACGAGCAGTTTCCTGTCTTTTCAGTCTTGAATGAGGATTTCATGTCAGTCGTTTGTCCAGATTTAGTCCTAAGTAACGGATCTGTTCAACAGGAATGAGTGGAGTATTATTAAATGATACTGTAGTGCAAGACGAAGGTTTACGACGAAGGGTAAATGTGATTTGGTGGGATTTATTGGAATTTATTTTAATCCTCCAGTTTTGGCACCATTCTTCAAAGGTGGTGATGTGGGATTGGAGGGATTGGGATACAATAAGCGAAATTATTAAAATAAATAATAAATAAATTTATCATAAATTCTACCAGGGGTTGTATTTTTGTAAATATGTTGACTAAGCTGAAGATCAAAATGGCCAATGAAATTGGCCGAAACGTAACAAAAATTTGAAATATATATAATTATATCATTGTTATTTTGTTCGAGTTTTATTATAAATAACAAAGATTATCAGAAAACTCGCAACACTTCTTTATATGACATGTACAACGATTCGGCTTAACCGGCCATTATTTAGGATAATTAAAATAACAGCTTTAATTACAACAACTTATTATTAACAGTATCAAAAACATCATCAATTGTAAATTATATACTTTAATTTTAGTTTCACAGCCCAAGTCAGATCAATGCAATCAAAATAAACCTATAAAAACAATACCAAATAGGGAAACCATCTTTCTTTACTAATAAATTTCCAGTTTGTTTTATTTTTTCTTTATTTTATTCTTTTACTTTATTTTATTTGTTTTTCCTTTATTAGTTCAAAATTTTACTTATTGTATCATATGTGATTTATTTATTTATTATTTCTTCATGTACGCTGTTTGATTACGTTCTTATTCAACTTTCTGTTACTAACATTTAGAGATTTTATTTAATATATGTAATTTTTTCTATTTATTTCTTTATTATTTTTTTTTCTATTCTTTGCAAACAATTCTACTTTATTATCATAAACTGATCACTACATTACTTTACCTACCTCAATAACCAGTTAAAGTATATTATAATTCACATTAAATTTTTGTCTATTTTTTTTATTAAACATTATACAAAATTTAATTATAAATAATTATCTAAAATTCTACTACATTCGTCATAAATAAATTTTAAATAAAATCTTTGCATGATGTTTGGTTTAAATTTTGCGTGTCTAATTTAAAATTATCTGTATAATTGATAGTTTCTGCTATATTAATGGCTTTACGTATTTTTATTTTGAAAATATTCTTTTCTCTGTTAAAAATCATTGTGTTATCAAAATCGAAACTGAGTGCTGAAACATGCTTGTTTTGTTTTGGCCCTTTTCCTTACTTTTTTGTCATTAATATGCTGATATATATATATATATACTACGCAAGAGAAAGTCCCTAGTTTATACTGTGGGTTTTTTTATTTTATCAAAAAGTGGTTGAAAGTCTCCCAACGCACGCATAAACTTTGCTGAAGTTTCTGGTAAAAAATAGAATTCATAGATTTCACAACATTATATGCAATGTATATATGCAGACTAGCGGTATTCTCTATTATTTATACTCTAAAGAAGGCGACGTATAAATTTTATACTTTTTTGTTTACTAGTGTAAATGCGTAAAAAATGCGGAATATAAAAAATCTGGCGCAAAGAAACCCACTTTGAACTATATAGGAAGAGAATCTGTAACTGGAGGTTGAATATCCACCCACCTGTACACTTTGGTCTCTTTGTGATGTAGGGCATAGCAAGAACGAAACGTTTACTCTTAAAAAGAATGTGGCTATAGATGGGGTTTTAATATAAGCATTTATGTCTCAGATAATTTTCAATGAGCCAGTGAAATTACCTGCTGCATTCTCGTTGATTTCCTTGTTTTATGTATAAGATTTTTGATCCTGAAGATGGTGGAAGAGCCCCGAAATGTTAATGAAGAAATATATGAAATAAAGATTATATTACTAATTTAATATATTTTTGAATTAATTGTTTGAGAGTTGTTTATATTAATAATAGCACCAACTAAAATGTACCTGTAGTTGAAAACCTTGAAATAAACAGAGGTATATATATTATTTATACATATCATATATATACACACACACATCTGAATATGTATATGTATGTGTGGGGAGTGTTGTGTGTGTTTGCAAAAATATATATACTAAAAATACTATTATTATGTTTTTTAAATAATGAAAAATTATAAGAAACAAAAAAAAAATAAAACTATTAAATTGTAAATAAATGAGGCTCATTAATTAACTAATAACAGAGTTCTAACCTTTTCAAGATGGATTTTATTGTTAGTATTATTCGGTTTTTCATAAAAAAGAGAAAACAATTTTTAAAGGATAGTTTTTGTTTTGGTGTTGTGTGGTTTGTAAGTAAATAGTCATTTTATAAAATTTAAAATGAAACTGTTATGATATTAATTTGATATCTGTTTTTGTTTTTGAAAATTATATGACAAGGGAAATTAGCCTGCAAAAGACAGTTTTAAATGAATTGTGACTAGTCAATGATTGAGGTATGTTCAAAAATATTGTGTGAAATAAATAAATAAAATATAATGTGAGGAAATAATATGATACTTATGTAAAAATAATTAAGAAAAATAATGTAAAATAACAGTATTAAGAAAATATTTAATGGTAGTCAATTTGAGAGAAAGTATGAAATTAAATTTCACGGGAAAACTGTCGAGTACAAGGAACATCTACTTTCACTGATTAATTTTCAAATTAATTTCTATTTTTTTTATTTTCTACCCTACTTAATAGTTATATTACATATATGTTTTAATAATTTATTTATTTCATATTTAAAGCTGTATTAAAAACATATACAATAAGTAAATATAATATGAATTGTACAATGGAATGAAAAAGAATCTTGTGAAGACTCTATCCATTGATAAAACTCCAATAACATTTATAGAGTTGGTGATCTCGGAGCCATCTTCTTTCCAGTCGCCTTGGAAGATTGCCAAGTAATAAAGGATAAGCCAGGTTAGAAAAAAGTGGGTTTGGAATGGAATTTATCAGGGGGTTCTGGCCAAATCGATAGCATATAACATTGAGTTTCTGACGTTTGATTTGTGACAAAGTAAGAAGCATTAAGGATTTTAGGTTGAGAAGAATTCGATGGTTTAGTGGAGGCCCAAAGCTCAACTCCGTAAGTCCCGATAGACCTTATTATGGTCAATGATTTGAAAGTTAGACCGTTTGTCTAGTAACAACAAACAAGATTGGTGTAATTGTCTGAATCGACGAACAGTTTTTAATGTTTTACGAGGATTTCAAGTTAGTAGTTTGTCCAAATATAGTAGTTAGCGGATCTGTTCGACATGAATAAGGAATATTAAAGAACGTCGTAGGACAGAAAGTCAAGGGCTTACCCTGAAGGGTTGTTGGCAGGTATTGGAATTTATTTTAATCCCACAGTTTTGAAACTATTATTCAAGAGTGGTGGTAAGAAATATTTAAAATTAATAATAATAACTGAACCACATTAATAAGAGAACCAATACACTTAGTAACTAAACTGAGAAAAACGTATTTAAGATTAATTAATATTTTATTTAAAATTATATATACAAATAAAACAATATAAGTACAGTTGAAATCTAATAAACATTGAAATCTAGTGGAATATTTTATATTATCTAGAGATATTTTGTTAATTTCTTGTATGACTAAGAAGCTCCACCATATCTTCTAAAGAGAAGGAACAAAAAAAGAAAAGAGAACGACTAATCTAAAGCTCAATGATTTAAATCTTTAATGATTCTTCGATAATTTCCCATTTAGCAAATGGCTTAGAACTAAAGATGGGAGACTTTAACGCTGGGAGATGCACCGATGCACATCCAGTAAGTGCATTGAGAACATCCTGACCTTTCATTGCAGCTACCTTTCAACCCACTCAATAAACCTAGCTGCAAAAGGGTCAAGGCTAATATTTTCCATTAGCATTCTTTATTTCATTTCTCCAAACCCCTTTAAAAAAAAAAAAAAACTTTTAAATTACCTCGGTGAGACTTCAAAACCGTTAGTCGTAGTGATAATTAAATTTTAACATGTTATTAATCAATTACGAATTATTAAATATATCATTAAGTAAGATTTTGTGAACAATTTTTTTTTCATGTTTTCTGACATTGTACAAATTTTAATATATTATGAACTTAACCAAACAATTGAATTAACTTGCCTAATAATATTAAAATATATAATATATTCCCTTCAATTGAGACCATGTTTCACAGCTATATTATAAAATATTTTTTCATAAATATTTAAGAGAAATATAACTTCTAAAAATTATTTATTCATTATGAAATTGGGATATTTATGGGAGGGGAGGACTGCGTTGTATTTTCTTTTTTTTGTATTTGTTGTATTTTCTTTTTTATAATGATGTATACAGCCCTCTTGGCAAAAGGTATTAACTTATATTTACTTTGGTCCTCTGTTTCTATTTCGATTTTCCTTCTTCATTATTATTGTTTAGTAAGAATCGATTTTATTTATTATGCATCGACTTTACTTTTCCCCAATCTGCTTTATGCTTGTAATTTGTATTGCTTTTAATATTTTTCTTATTCTATTTTATTCAGATTTATCTATGATTTCGGTATTTTCAAATCTAAAATTTATATTTTTACCAATACGTGTTTGTCAAATGCTGATGCGCCAGTATTTTTAGTCTCTTGTATTTATTTAATGTTTGTTTTTTATTCTTAACCTTTTAAGAATTATTAATACAATAATACTGTGTTTTCATTATTTATTTATTGATCTCCTCGGTCCCATCCTCTACACCGTCTATACAGCTGACATCCCAACCAATCCTAACACTATCCTCACCACGTATGCCGATGACACATGTGTGCTAGCAGTTAATAATAACCCATTAATCGTATCCCAAAATCTCCAATTCCATATCACAGCCCTCAAAGAATGGTTTCGTAATTGGAGGATTAAGTTAAATTCCAAGAAATCCCATCAAATCACCTTTACCCTTCGTCGTAAACCTACTGACTGCCCTACAGTTTCATTTAATGATGTTACTCAAACAGATCCGCTACCTTGGACTGCATTTGGACAAACGATTAACCTGGAATCCTGACACAAGACTGAAAAGACAGGAAACTCCACGTCGAATTCGACTATTACAGCACTTACTAGACAAACGGTCTAAAGTTCCAACTCATTACAAAAGACTGATCTACATGACTGTAATAAGGCCAATCTGGACATATGGAGTTGAGCTTTGGGGGCTCCACTAAACCTTCGAATTCCTCTCGTATACAATCCTTACAATCCAAAATCCTTCGTAAAATCCTCAATGCTCCTTATTTTGTTACTAATAAAACCATCCATAAAGACCTAAATGTTCCTTACTTAACCGATCTAGCCCGAACCCGATATCATTCCTTCCATTGTAAACTCCCTAACCACCCAAACCCACTCGTTTCTAACCTTGCTTCCTCTTCAATTCCTGGCAATCCTCCGAGGCGCCTGAAAAGAAGATGGCCTCGTGACATTATATTGTAAAATGTTTTTAGAGTTCTACTACTGATTAGTTTCTCTACATGCTGTATAATATCATTATCATTATGTCATTATGATCAAACTTACTTGTTGTATTTTTTATACAGTTGTAAATATCAATAAAACAAAACAAATGTTTCAAAAGTGATATAGGACCGTCGCGACGCATCGCTCCCGCGTGTTTTATTGCGGTGGGTTCGGGTGGAAAGGATTACCTTTCTAATAATATTGTATTAGAAAAAGACAAAAAACCTATGATTAATATTCTTCCTGATGTAGTAATAAGATATTAACTTTTTCTTCTTCTTCCTCTCCATTTTATGTTTCTCTCTTCAGATCTAAGATACTAGTGGAAAATCAAGTTTCGTTACATTCCCCTGACAAGGAAGGATTGTTGGCTGGATAATCTAGGATTTACTGCAAGAGCGATCAGTTTACTGCATCCTTTAGCTGTATCCAATTTGTTATTTATGCCATAATGCTCTCTGGTTCACTATGAATCGATTCATTGCAGTTCCAATCACTAAACGAACTATTTAAGATTAATGGAATCGTTACTAAATTAACTTAACTCTAGCCTCTCCTTCAAGGCTCTTTCTCTTAATTTGTCATGTTCTACGCGTGTTATTTTATTTTTACGATTAGTGGCTTACAACTAAACGAATATCAGCATAAAGAAAAAAAAAAGAAATAAAGAGTTTGCATAACAAAAGAACGGGAGCTGTATTTAATATTGCTTCATCATGGTAGCCGGGGATAGATAATTTGAATTTGCCATGTCGCAAAACCCTAACCGAAATCTGTCCCTAATAATTCTATCGAAACACCGAAGATGGTGCAAGGCAGGACCAGAAGGTACCGCTGGAGTGATTGTGCGGTGTCATCCACCAATCTTGACCCGAAGAATTAACAAACCACGGAATTGGATTTCCCAACTTCATATACGATCCAGTTGTGAAATACCAGTGGTAGTGGCTGGAGATGAGAAACTGTCTACAGTACAGAGGTCCATCAATAATTGATTCTCATCCATATTATAATATGGATACGATATAATTAATAATTGGATATTATAATTCGTATACGAATCGCCACATCTTATCCATTTCTCAATCAAGACAATTTAAAAAAAATATATATTCTATATAATTGAGATTAAAATTTTCCAACCTCTTCCCCGTAAAGTTTCGGATTCTACGTGCTTCAAAACGTAAATCATTTACTTTTTAAGCCACGTAGAATCTGAAAATACAAATTTAAAATATCCCTTGGAGTTCTGCCAATGGGTAGTTTCTCCACAAGACTGTATAATGTCAATGTAATAGAATACACATTACATTTACAAGAGTTGGACATATGGAATTGAGCTATGGGGCTCCACCAAACCATCAAATTCTTCCCGCATCCAATCGTTACAATCCATAATCCTTGATGCTCCTTATTATGTCACAAATAAACTCATTCATAAAGACCTTAACATCCAATTCGTTGCAGATTTGACCCAAAACAGATATGCGTCTTCTTATTCCAAACTCCTTAACCATCCTAACCCATTAATTCTTAATCTTTCATCCTTAACAATCCCTGATAATCCTCCGAGGCATCTGAAAAGAAGATGGCCACGGGACCTTCTAGTTTAAATTAATGTTTGAAGTACCACCAATGGGTGGTTCCTTCCCAAGATTTTCAAGTGTATATGAAACATACTACATATTTACCTATTGTATTATTTTCTACAGTTGTAAATTACAATAAATAAATAATTAAAAAAAGTTCCGTTTTTCAAATTATCTGGGATAATAAAGGAATAACCCCTACCCCTCTCTTAACGATAACCTGAAAACAGTGTTGACCTCGAAACACCAGGATTTAATTATAGAGTTTAGACTGTATTTATTGTATGTTATTTACTGAAATAAATGGTTAATAATAAGTTTTGCTCTTTCATATAAATAAATAATTTAAATTTGTTAGCCTTTGTGTAAAAATATTTTTTTTTTTTTTCAGATTACAATTTGAAATAACTATACTTGAATCTGTCGCTTCTCTTCCACCGCTCATTAAACTATACTAAATTTTCTATAAATTTTCTTAGTGAAAACTATCGATCATGGTTCTGAAGCTTTGATGCTTGTCGATATGTCGAGCCAAAGCGTGGTTTCTTGTAAAGCAGACCTCCCCCTACTCTCATCCCTCGGCATTTCTTCATCCTGGCACGATCCCCGTCTCTTCCGATTTAATTATTTAATCGATATCCATTGAAATCGTTTTCACGATATCGAAATACTTGCGAAAATTCAGAACAATTTGCATATTGGCCACAATTAGGAGGCGGTAGTTTTGTAAAGACTATTTCTTCGTTGGATACAGTTTCACAGTCTATTTGACTATATAATGCAGTGATTGGTACCTTCTGAAATATTCTGTCAAACATTGCAGATTTCGGAAGAATTTTTCATTTCTCTACTGATGTTACGGTTTTTATGCCATCTTATTTTCGTTATTCCTTTATTACAGTTTTGTTTTTCTGTTAAAATGTTCTTCAGATTATATTAGGTATTAAGGTTTATTTTTCTATAATTTTTTTGTAAACTAAAGAGAGAAAAAAACAACATAATTTTAATCGTTTGTTTATTTGCGTTTAATATTGTGTAAGCCATTCCTCGTATTTCGGAAAAATTGAATATGGAGTATACATATCATTAACAATTGAAATAGTCAAACATTTTCTTCCTCTTCCTTCTAAATAACACCATTTTCATTTTTAGTTCCAAGCCACTTGAATATCCATCTTCCTACCGTCCTATTTCACTCCTGCCCATTATGGGCAAAATCCTAG